>NW_026849454.1:0-184532 GCF_030869305.1 Colletotrichum tamarilloi
CGATCCCAATACGAAGTTCGCGAACATTAGGGATATCCATCGGGCTCAAATCGAAGCGGGTGAAAAGGAGGTTATCACGGCTGAATCCAGCGACTCTGAATGCCCTAGTGAGGCTGGCAGCTGTATTGTAGTGGGTGTGGTTGAGGATCAATAGTTAATAGTAATGAGGAGGTTGGGTTGTGATCCCATCGTTTTTGTGGTGCCAGAAACAGGGGGGTGCCAGGAAGTGGGTATGTTGACTTACTCCGTACCTACGTTAAGGTTGTTACACATGGCTTATGACGCCGTGCGCCCTTCCCCTTTTCACGTGTTGGACCCAAACAGCTGCCCTTCAAACCGCGTCCCTCCCGCTCTACTTGACTCTAATTGGACAGGCTCCCGCATCCGTTTCCAGCAGTTTAGACCGGTCGTGGTTCACGGTGCAAGACAGTTGAACCCACTGATCCTCATCCCTTTCCAGTCACCCCTAGCAATGCCCAGACTTTTGGTGCCCAGAAACCAGCTCGAGAGCTTCCTGGATTGAGTAGAAAGATAGGTCTTTTCGTGTCCCCGGTGAAGCTCGTCTATCAGGGATAAGCCAATCAGGGAGGGTGGTGTTATCTGGCATCCAGTGCCCAAGACAATTGTGAACATGCTTAATTTTGTTACAGAGCCAACCTTATCTGGGGTTCGTACTGGTGCCAAGTGATAGCAATACCGACAGCATGGCAGCTTGGCCAACATCTGAAGATTGACGAAAGCTTTAAGTGGCTCCCTGTTGTCCTGTCAAGCTTTGAGGTTGACGTTCCGAGGCTTTGGTTCTTTAACAGAAAAAAAGCAGCATTGCCTTCGCTTGCCCGCCATCTCAGTCATTGCATCATAATATTTCTCCGTTGGAAGTATTGTCGTGATACATCATGACGGAAGTCATCCCTGTGACCGAGTTCCCGGACTATGCCACCGACCCAACGGGAGGCAACCCAATCACCCATGACCTCAATGCGCCTTATGACAAGGTAAAGAAAGAATTTGACAAAAGTTCTTCTGAAGACCTAAAAAATATTTCGATTGGGGTTCAAAGCCCGCTAACTCGTGTGAACAATCCGTAGGGTGACCTCTGCTGGGTGCTGGTATGCACAATCCTGTGCTGGCAGATTACGCCGGCCATCGGCTTTCTCTACGCCGGAATGCATCGTAGGAAATCCGCCATGACGATGGTTCTCCAATCACTCTTCTGTGCATGCGCCTGTGGCCTACAATACTGGATCTACGGTGCATCGCTGTACCAGTCACGCACGACGAACCCTATCCTCGGCGACCTGTCCCACGCCGCATTCCACAATCTCCTGGCTTCTCCTTCGTTTGCCAACAGTGATATCCCAGACATCTTGTGTAAGTCAAGTATCTCCTGAGATGGTCGATATTAATAGGGATGGAGACACTAATAATCGTCTGTTGGACAGATGCTGCCTTTGGCTTCACCTTTGTTACAGCTACGGCAATGATCCTGGCCGGTGCCATGCTCGAGCGCGGCCGTCTCTGGCCCAGCATGCTTTTCCTCCTCTGCTGGAACACGTTCGTCTACTACATGTAAGTCCAAGACCTTCGATATCGAGCACACGTGTATGAGAGTAATGCTGATTTGCCCTTTAGCTTGGCATATTGGGAGTGGAACCCTAGCGGTTGGCTGTACAACCTCGGCCTATACGACTTTGCGGGCTCCGGTCCGGTCCATATCGCCAGTGGTTTTGGAGCCCTTGCCTGGTCCATGATGTTGGGTCCCCGCATCGACGACAGCAGCACGTCCACGAAGAAGAGGCACGTCCCACAGTTTAGGGGCCACAACCCTTTGCTGATGACTCTGGGTACCGTTCTCATCTGGTTTGGATGGTTTGCCTTCAACGGAGCTAGCACGGCTAACCTTAGCTTGCGGTCCATCTATGTCGTTGTGAACACCAACTTTGCTGCTTGTGGTGGTGGAGTTACGTGGGCCTTGTTGGACTACATGTACATGAAGAAGTTCAGCTTGGTTGGCTTCTGCTCGGGTATCATCTCCGGTCTTGTCGGTATCACCCCAGCAGCTGGCTTCGGTAAAACTATCCTTCTCGTTGCATTCCCATGTTTGCGCTAACAACTATAATAGTTCTTGTCTACGTCTCACCTCTTGTCGGAATTATCACAGCCATCTGCTGTTTCTACACCGTTCGATACCAGTATATCCTCCGCGTCGACGACGGTCTCGATATCTTTGCCATTCACGGTGTCGGTGGATACGTTGGTGATATTCTGACTGGTCTTTTTGCCCACAAGATGGTACCTGCTCTCGACGGAGTTAGCGGCGACTCGTATGAGGGCGGCTGGTGGAATGGCAACTTCAGACAGCTTGGTCTACAGTTGACAGGCGCGACGACTTGCGCTGCCTGGTCGTTCTTTGTCTCCTGCATCTTGTTGTTCCTCATAAATAAGATTCCGGGCATGCATCTGCGCGCTACTGAGGAAGACGAGTTGCGAGGTCTTGATTATGCGTACATTGAGGATATTGTCTCGGACTACGATGATGGCAATATGCTGATCCACAATGGCCAGGTGGTGGAGACGCCGACTCCGGCGAGCTTTTCGAAAAGCTCCTAGACCTGTAGACGCGTGTTCATTTAGAGGTCTGAAGAATTAGAAGGTCGGGATAGACTATACAGTACCACGTGAAGGAACTTTTTTCTTGGAAATGATTCCCACTTGTGAGTCTAGTAAGAAATTCAGTAGCCATCCATTTCCATAGGTATCTACATATTTAGTGTACCTCCTCAGGTACCTCTAGACCATGTGTGGCCGTTACCATGACGATACTTCCTAGGAAGCACATGATTCATTTTCAAACACCGACTGCACCAACTTCAGGGTCTCTGAAATCATAAGTTTACAACACCTCTCCCCTCGTTGCATTACGGGTCAAATTTGCCGGAAAGTCCCCGTGAAAAATGCCGGACCCAAACCCCGGCTCAGCTCCAGCAGAACCCGAGAATGAGTGGATCTCGGCACCGAGTGGCCGGCCCAAACCAAACCAAAAACCGAATTACAAGCAATACCAAATCCTAGGTAACCACACGCACATGACTTCAATCATGGTGAACAACTTGAGAAGTTGGAGCATGTTCATTCGTCGCTGAACCCTGGCTTAAGTCAGGCCACTTGAAGGTCATGAAGTGCAGACGGCGTTTGACCCACTCGGTCATGAGCTACGGCCTACTTCTCTTTCGTGGGTTCGCATGGCGTGATCACCTTGTAGGTTTTTCGAGAGACAACGGGGCCGGTCTACTTTATGAATTGCATGAGTTCTTCTCCTAACCTCAATAACAAACCGAGATGAGACACGACTATCACAGTAGGAAGAGCTGGGGGTTGGTTCATATAATACTACTACAGACCAGACCTGACATTTGACAGCATTCGGCGCACAAGATTCGTATGTCATCTCTGATGCCGCTGACTCTTCTCCCTCGGAAATAATTGTGACAAGTCGCCCAACGGGACATGAAACGGCAGCACTTCACAGCAAAACTCAGCGGCCATCACGTAGAAACCAGCCAATGCAGCAACAAATCCAAATCCACCGGCGATCTTGGCCAAAGTCCCACCAGCCGCGGCGTTCCCGCTTGCGAATAGGAAATTCGCTGAGCAATTCAAGGTGTAAGAAAGTTCAAGGCCTCCATAGACAATGACGTTTGCGACGTTCCTGATGTTGCAAGTTGTCACTGGTCAGCGAGCCCCGCCAGAACAGATAGGTTCAGCACTTACGTCGCAAAAGCAGCAATGAAAAAGAAGAGGTTGAAAAGCGACCAGACTGGTTACAGTGCTCAAAGTCAGTCGCAAGCTGTAGCATCGGAAAAATAAGAAAATGGCGAGAATGTCAAACAAACCAGCAAGATAGAGTCCAAAAGCCGTATAATATTGCTCCGTCTTGCCACCGTAGCTGTCGACAATTCCAATCGAAGGGATCAGCAGGAAGCCATAACCGCCATAGTAAAATGCTGGGAGCTTCAGTCCTTTGTCGAGTCATGAAATCAAAACAATGGAGTGACAAACTCACCAAAAGCAATGAGTGTCGTATAGGCGAACGTGTTACCCCTTACCATTTCCCACTGAGCTGAGATGAGGAGGCCCAGACCAGCTAGGAAGCAGAGGTTGGCGATGAAAACAGCTTGATTTTCAATGTTCCGAATACCCATATTAGCCAGTGATAGAGTCATCAATGTCGTCGCAAATGCACCGTAGCCAAAAGGGCTCTGCGGGATGATATGGTCAGCCAGTTGCTGGTGAACTTCTAGAGCGAGCGACCCGAAGTGGAAAGGTAGGGAATAGTACAGTGACCCTACCGAATTAGCAAAGCGTTCTCTGGAGCTCGCGAGTGGCCTGATTGACTCGATGTCGACTTTACATGTATTTCGGGCTGACATTTTAACAACTTCTGATAGTGACGGGGCGTAGTTAGAATAGTAAATCAAGCACTGGAATAGATCGAAAACTTGGGACCCTTGTTAAGACGAAGGCATGGTGATGAGCTTTCAAAATTTCAATGAATCAATTCAACGTGTTGCCGCTATTAATATAGGAGGCGAGAAAGTTTTAGTTGGTCATGAACCATGTTGGCCGGGCTTTGAACTTTTACCTCGGCGACGCAATGCATGCCTCATCAAATGCTCAGTCGAAAACCCTTCGCCGAGACGCATTACTACCATAACGTGATTCAATGATCTTTTTTCAACGAGTCCACTTCTAGCTAATTCAGGCCCCGTTCCAGTCCTGTTCGTTGTACACAGCCATCGAGATCAGATGGATCCATTATCGTTTGCCGATGTACATTCGTCAACATTCAACCGTCCCATTGTTCGACATCGTTTTTTTTTTTTTTTTTTTTTACTTACTTACCACACTTCTCATTGAGACTAGCCGGTCAAGCAACACAGGCAAACATCTCTACTTTACCTTTGCCAATTCAATACGTAAGCTTTATCGCTGGGAATGAGTTGGAGTTGCACCATTTCAACTCCATCTGAGGATACATGCACATATTTCTCATTCAGTGTCCGGGAAAGTAAGTTTCATTAACTCCGTTTTACTGCCTCGGAGTCGTAAGGATAGTAAGTTTTAGATATTAAGGACAAGTAGCACCACCTCGTAACGCCATACACCGCCCCTTCAGCCATCATCCGTCATGGCCGCATACAGTCTATGGCCCAAAGGCTACATGCAGTTTCAAGTAACAAGAAGCTTAGTACCCTCCATTGCGACTCCTCTCGTCCTCTCTGCGTTGCTGCTCATAATCCTGAATGCGGTCGCCGTACTTATCCTTATCGTTCTGGGCTTTCCGAATTTGCTCGTCGTACCTAGTGCGGCGGTCCTCCTCAGCCTTGATCAACTGGTCTTGCTTGTTCTTGTCGTACTGAGATTCGCGGATCTGTTGGTCCGCACGCTGGCGTCTAGCTTCTTCGGCACGGATTTCCTGATCATAGCTGTTCTTGTTTGCATTGTTGCCGTACCTGTCCTTGGCTCGTTCCGCATCCTGGATGCGCTCGCCACTCCGTTGCTTCTCGTATTGAGCCTTGCGGATTGCCTCATCCTCCTTGTCCTTGTTATACTCTCCATTCTTGATCTTGTCGCCGCTCTTGTTCTTATTATACTCAGCTTTGTTGATACGAGAATCCTCACGCGCGCGGTCTCTCTCCAGTTGACGGATTCTCTCATCGTCCTTGTTGCGCTGGTTCGAGTAATAGTTACTGTCCTTGTTCTGGTAGTTGGGATTCTTGTAGTCGTTGTAAGTTCCCGACTTGCCACCATAAGATTTTGGGTTGAAGTTTGTTGACGTCTCAGGTGTCTCAACGAATCTGCCGCCACGTCCACCCCTCTTGGCGTCCGCCAGTTCCTGCTTCTCCTTCTCCTTTTGGGCTTGGAGGCGCGCCTTGTCTCTCTGGTTCTGGCCCTTCACTCTGTCAAGGGAATCTTGCTCTTCAAGCTTCTTGCGCCTAGCAGCGTCCTTGTCTCGGGAGTTCGTAGCGCCCTTCTGTCTCTCGCGGGCCTCTTGAATTTCTGCCCGCTCCTTGGCTTCCTTCGCCTTGCCGCTTGCATGTTGCGTTCTCTGATCTGCTTGGATATCCTTGATCTCGTTCTTTTCCTTCTGGACTCTTCCCTTGTCAACCCTGTTATTGTTGTTGTTGCTCCGCGAAGATGAAGTCCGAGATGAAGAGGTGCGACTCGACGACGATTTTTTATTGTCACGAGACTCAAGAGTGCCATGCTGATCGTCATCCACCTCCAAGTCACGAGACTGGAACGTCGAGTAGACCTCGCTGACTTCCTTAAGGTCCCGTGCCTCAAGGTCGCCAGACTCCTCGCCGTCCACTAGACCTCGAGCAGAGATGCCAGCGACAGAAGTAGCCTCGACGTACTCATACTCGTACTCGTCCTCATCTCGGGCCTCGAGGTCAGCGTAGTCCTCGCTGGCCTCGATATCGCGGGTCTCTAGAGAAGTCCGAGGGTTCTCATCAAAGACACTTGCGGCATTTTCTTTGTTCTCGAAACGGGTGATGAGAGGAGCCGCAAGGGTGCTCGAAACAAGAGCGGAAACAAACAAAGCTTTGACGGAAGGCATATTGTGAGGAGGTAGGTGACGAAGACTACTGATGGAGACGGAAGGCTGAGTTGCTAGAGGAAGCTGGGTTCGTAAACTATGAAGTCCGCAACCTGTCTGGCAAGAAATCATCTGTAACGAAAAGCGGGAGGCCTTGTCATCTTTAATACGTTTCTCAATACCACGAAATGTTTATTTACTTCTTGAGACTAATTTTGTTTGTTAGACTAGTGAATAAGTCTAAAATTCTCCGATAAGGTTAAGTTGATAGTCTGAGACGGCCGATATCTCAGCCTTGGTCTTAATCCGTCGCCGGCAGTGACCTGATGATGGCTTCCAGGGTGCGAGAAAAACGAGGCTGTTTCTCATGATCTCGGAAGCCCGGTTTGTTCTTGCGGGCGCAACACTCACGGTATACAAGCCTAGCTATGGTCCGTTAGGTAGGGACGGGATGTGATGGTGAGTAGCATGCCTTCAACGCGTGTTCCGAAAGACTTCGGACGGAAAAGCTTGGTCTTCATGCGCAAAAAGTAGGGCGACGCAGTAGATGATGTCCATAAGCGGACCCGAGAGCGACAAAGTCCGTCCGCACGTCTTTCAACACTGACAGCGTTTATTCCTTCCGCGGAGCTCCAGGAAGCAGGGCGAAAGAGTCCCTGATTCAGGGGCCCTGTCGACTGCGTCTGGATTCGAGTCGATCACCGCGGGGTAGGGCAACTTTAGACTCGACAGTGAGCATGACTAGCTTAAAATGGTAGCTGAGCGCGGGCCTGATCTTCGCGGGCCACGTACATCTCCCGCTGCGGGGTACTGAGAAGAAGCCAATCGGTTCACGAAGCCGAGCAAGTCGTCGTAACGGCCGCAACGATGAATGAGATGCCAAGAGCCTCTGGACCATTACCCCTCGAAGCTTGAGTCTCTGCTCACCTACTTCTAAGTTTACTAGAGAGAGATCGGAAGCGAGAGCTCGCTTCCAGTTGAAAATCGCGGGCTCTTAAACTCTCATTCACGTGGGAAAGGGTCCACGATCATCTGTGAATTCTCTCCTTTGCCGATGTCCCATAAGCCATGCACCTCGTCTACTCCCGATTCCTTCGAACAGACAACGCATAACGTTCGGCAACCTACGAAGCTTCGGCCGCGTACTACGCCGGCCAAATTCTCGGCAATGCTGGCCCCAGATTCGCATCGTTTGGACCCTCGTTACCGCTAGCCCGGAGCCGACTCGATGGACCAAGCATGCCGCAGACGGTCACCTATACACAGCGGCCGGTAATCAAAGCTTCACTGGCGTAAACTGTATCATGTGGCACTGGACTCTCCTGTTGAGATTGATTTGACTTCTAGCTGTCTGAATCTGAAATATTTCAAATCATCTTCAAGGCACCAAAACTCAACAAAAGCCTGGGCCATCTCGCGGAAGTCCCGCTTACAAGGTTAGATCAAGGCTGGAGGCTGTCCAGACTCGATTCGTCGCCCAACGGCTTGTTCTCCTTCTCCCCAAAAAGTTCGCAGGTGGCTTGTTCCGTTTCGCCCATCTTAGTATTTTCTCTGCCACTGCCTATCCTAAGACATGGATCGATAGCTTCATTCAACTTGGCTCATAAGCCCCAAAAACACTAGAGCAACGACAACTCTAAAATCTTGTTGAACTCGTAAACTTTAAGTTCTCATCTCTGTCCTCTTCTGTGACAGTATCGACAGGCATTTCTGAAAATCTCATTGAAGTTCAAGTTTATATCAACACGCATGTACCTGATGGCTGATGACAAGCCCCAATGTCTATGTGCAAAGATTACTCGCTTGCAGAAAGGATAATGGCAACAATCATGGGACTTAGGATATAATTTCGAGCGTTGCTCACAGACAGCTTAAATTATCTGACGCCTTAGCCAGAGAGATGTTAACTTGTTACAGTAACCCGCCCACCCCCTCCCGACGGCCAAGAGAGTAAGTAGATTCCATCTGTTCACCATCAGTCACTGCACATACCAGCAACATCATGAGCTCGCAACACACCTGTTCTCTAGCTTCCTCTATGCATTAGTCCAATGCAGACACAACCTATTAGAGTGTGCTTTAGGCCCACTGAAGCTGAAAGTTTGACTTCTATGGGTCCCGCAAGTGAGGTTGACTAGGTACCTAATGCACCTTTATGTTGAATAAGGTGCAGGTACCTAACGGGAATGCATAGGGGCCGAAGGCTTGCGAACCTTTCCTTGCTTCGCGAGGGATTTCTGGTATAATCAAATCAATTCGAAACAGGTTTCCAACCTTCTATGTCACTTAGTCTGAATTCAACGCGAGCACCTCAGAGGCTGACTGTATCTCAATACGCGTATGATGGACTCAGTGCTTGCCTCGCACGTGACCCAATGTCCTGCCGAGTACATCTTACTTATATGCCTACTATCAAGTGAGACTGTTAGTTCAAAGGGTCTGAGGATGACTTGCCCTTCATCTCATTCGTATGAATGGTGTAACTGCAATGTTATCTGGAGCCCGGTTCCGATCGGCCGAAGATCCATAAAATAGCCCCGGAGCTGCCGCTAGTCTCTCGGCACTTTCTTCGAGACGAAGCGGCCGGGGATGTCCCGCCTTGGGCCCCACATCATTTCCGAAAAGGTGCAGAGGGAGTCCTCCCTCCGCACCCCAATCGGTATTACACCGCCTCGGCGCTCTCGAAATACGGGGAATTTGCCCAGGCGACAAGTTGATCGCATCCGGAAAAGGTACGAGGTGTTCGTATTGGTCATTAGCTCTAGTAGTCTTGGCCATTTTAACTGAAGTGCCGTTGGATTTTCATTGGCTCCGTTTTAGGTTGCTTTCTAACGCGGAGAGCCGACGCACCAGCGGCTACACAATGTTCAACCCATTTTCAACGAGAGTATAAAGGCTCCTTATGGAGATGAATAATCTGATCTGCCCATCATCTCATCTTCTCATACACCCGCACCCAGAAAACGGCGACCCATCATGAAGCTTGCCCTTGTGTCGATCTTCGCCAATTTGGCCAGCATCCAAGCCCTGGCCGTTCCAGAGCCTAGACAGGCTTCGACCTTCCCGTCGGCAAGTGGCACAAAGTTCACCATCGATGGCCAGACAAAATACTTTGCCGGCAGCAACTCATACTGGATCTCGTTCCTGACGAATAATGCCGACGTCGATCTCGTCATGGACAATGTCGCGAAAGCCGGACTCAAGATCTTTCGCGTATGGGGCTTCAACGACGTGAACGCTGTCCCCAGCGGAAACCAGGTCTGGTACCAACACCTCTCAGCCTCTGGATCACAAATCAACACTGGCGTCAACGGACTCCAGCGACTCGATGCGGTCGTCGCTGCCGCGGAGAAGAAGGGTGTGAAGCTCATCATCCCCTTTGTGAACCACTGGGATGACTACGGTGGCATGAACGCCTACGTGAAAGCCTTTGGCGGTTCGAAAGAGACTTGGTACACCAACGCTCAGGCCCAAACTCAGTACAAGGCGTACATTCGGGCCGTCGTGAGCCGTTACAAGAACTCTCCCGCCATCTTTGCTTGGGAACTGGCCAACGAACCCCGCTGCAAGGGTTGCAGCACTGATGTGATTTTCCAGTGGGCGCAAGCGACTTCCCAGTTCGTTAAGTCACTGGATGCGAACCACATGGTCACTCTCGGCGATGAGGGCATGGGACTGCCCGGCGATGGAAGCTACCCCTACCAATACGGTGAAGGCACAGATTTTGTCAAGAACCTCGGCATCAAGACGCTCGACTTTGGCACTTTCCACATGTACCCCGATCATTGTAAGTCACCTGAAAGAGACAAGCTTTCTTATCCAAGTCTCGTCCGAATGACGAGGGTCGGACATAATCAACTAACACGGAGAAATAGGGAGCGTCGATCTGAAGACCTGGTCTCCCGGCTGGATCAAATCACACGGCGAGGCTTGCGCAAAGGCCGGCAAACCCTGCCTCTTTGAAGAATGTGAGTTTTTTTCCTCGTGTCTGGTATTTAAACTCAATAAGCTCACACCCAAGAAGACGGTTCTCTAAGTGACCATTGCGGCATCGAGGCACCCTGGCAGCAAGTCTCACGGACGGCGCCCGGACTCGGCGCCGATCTGTTCTGGCAGTGGGGAGATCAGCTGAGCTCAGGGCAGACTCACAACGATGGGTTCACGATCTACAAGGGCAGCAGCGATTACCAGTGTCTGGTCGTCGACCATGTAAAGGCAATCAACGGGTGAAGGTTTGACGCGCGCTGGCTAGCTAGAGTTTGCGGTGACTGGGAAGGGCATTCAGTCACAGTCAATTAATCTAACCTGATCCTCATGGATCCTGTTTCATCCCCGTAATCAGCGATGATCGCCCGAATCATCCGAAATATCGACCGCGAGGCTCAAATACCTGATTCAATGGGGGCCGGGAGCCACCCATCCGACGACGTTAAGTCCTGAAAAGGGATAGTCGGTGTCATGGCATCAAATGGCACCAGCTCCCATAGGTACACCATGGAGGCGTTTCAACGCTGGAAGCATGATGAATCCTGAATTGAGATCCTGCTTCTCACAGGAATACATGTCATAACAGCATCATGTTGATACACTGCGAGATAACATGAATCCTGTAGGATCCCGTCGAAAGTGCAATTGATTGTACTAGATCGAAGAATAAGTAGGGGGCTGCAAGCGCTCTAAACTCGCCATTTCCATCAGGAAATAAACAGCATTAGTGCCTAGTCTCGGCCCATGAGTTGTCTCTTCAATTACCAGCTATCGAGTCATGATGTTTCTTGGCCGATCTGTTTTGATGCTAGTCTGTTTCTCCTCGATATGGACTGCCTCAGCTGAAGAAAAGGTTAAGATCATGCCCCTCGGAGACTCGATCACTGGCAGCCCAGTAAGTTTTCTGCTCTCTGGCTCTATGCTTCTCTGGCCCCGCTTGCGTGTTTTTTTTTGAAAAGTAAGATGTTGACGAATCGCGATGAATTAGGGCTGCTGGAGAGCTCTACTGTGGAAGAAGCTTCAGGATAACAATATCAAGAATATCGATTTTGTCGGAACTTTGCCACCGCAGGGATGTGGTTTCGACTACGACGGAGATAATGAGGGCCACGGTGGCCTTCTTGCGACAGACCTTGCTCGGGAGAGTAGACTAGAGCGTTGGCTTGGGGATACGAAACCCGATATTGTCATGATGCACCTCGGCTCAAACGACGTGTGGAGTACGAAGAAGCCCGAGGAGATTCTTGGCGCACTGGATAAGCTGGTTGACCAAATGCGGGCTAGCAAAGAAAGCATGAAGATATTGGTGCGTATTCCCTCGCGAGCTGTCTTTGGGCAACATGACCACCAGACATGACTCTAACGTCTGAATATCCTCTTCAGATTGCTCAGGTAACACCCCTAGACCCAGCCGGCTGTACAAACTGTATGCGAGGCATTGAGGATTTCAACAAAGTCATACCAAATTGGGCGAGCAGTAAATCAAATGAGAAAAGCCGTATTACTGTTGTTGACTGCCATAAGGACTTTGATGTCAAGGGGATGACGCGAGATGGTGTACATCCCAATGGCAAGGGCGACGAAAAGCTAGCTGATAGTTGGTTTGAGCCCCTGGTAAAGGCCATCAAAGGGGGCTAAGTTGTTCATGAATACTGAACATTCCCGCCTGACATGCCTTCAATATGGGTCATATCATATCTCCTATCGCTGGGGACTAACTTCAATTGTTGATCTTGATACTTTGTCTTCTCCTCTGTGGTGTCTTATGAATTGTAAGAAAGCGCAATGATTAGAATCTCATTATAGTACCCCTACGGGGATTCATATCAGTTTCAGGCGAGACTGAGTTAGCGTCAGCCACGGCTCCGTCTGCTCCTCTGTCTCCGTTCTGAAGGTCCCGAGTCGTTTGTAGATTGGGAGTGATGAAACATTCTCTCCTTGCTCTGGACTACTCTTCACCAAAAGCCCAGTTGGGAATGATGGTGATGAAAACTTTCTCTCGCCTGAGCTCCCATCAAGACCAAAGATGACGCAGCGCGACGCGAGAACGACCGCAGATACGTCGGCAATCTCATCAGCTTGTCCAAAATCAGCTAGCTTGAAAGTGCCATCATTCCTTAACCCCGAGGGTGCTACAGCATCAAGAGATCCGTGGGCCATGATCTTCCCACCTTCATAGAAGAGGACCTCTGCAAGGTATGTGTCCTGATCACTCTCGGCCTGCTGTACCGGTCGCAAAACCACTGGAACACAGACAGCACAGAGCTCGATCCAAGCGCTCTCAAGTCTTCCAAACGGATCTGAGCCCGCGGTTTCGATGTGGATATTCTCAATACTGCACTTCTGAATGAGCGGTAGTGAGAATCGCAAATCCCATGCGATTTCTGCGTCACTAGATGCCCAGCTCCAGGATGGCGCCCTCCACGCTTTCGGTTTCGAAGGCTGCATGACAGTGTTCCAAAGCATTCCACGTACCAAATCATTTTTCCAAAGTCCAGCTACATATTCGTCTTCAAGCGCTGAGCTGAAAGTACGGGCTAATCCAGACAAAGCTGAAAACTTGTCATTGGAAACCGTCAGCTTTCGTCTGGTATACTCAATTATTAGATCTTTCCATCTCTCATAGAGGCTTTCCCTTCTCTCTTTCACCTCATTGTAAGGTATATCTTCAGGCGCTGGTGAGAGCAGATGATGCCAGCTTTGGACGTTGTCGTATACCTTGCTGCTATGTTCGAGACGTCGTTCCGTTTGACAACGAAAGTAGGACGTATGATTGTCAAAGTACAATACTCGAGTAGACATGAGATCTTCTTGGTATGTCCAAGCCCGCGTAGCCCATGCTCGGGTATGCATGTGGCTTGGATAGTCGGCATCCCAAGTCCGGTGTTCGTTGAGAGCTGACAGGACGTACGTGCCCGACACCCTACCCTGTCCCTTTTTAGACTCGAACGGGACGAGTGCCGACGGCCCGGGACTACTTCTTTTCAGGAAACCCGAGTGAGAGGTATCGCCTGCGGCTGCTACCAGTGTGAGAGTAGCATGCCGATATACAGCAAACATGAGCGCGGCCTCCTTGGCCCAGTCTTCGGCGTCGTCTTGGATAATGCATAGAGCATCGATCCAGATGTACTTGATCCCCATATGACGCGCAAATACGACTGCATCTCTGATTGTATCCGGCATCTCGGGAAGTGGGATCTTCGTCTGGCGGTCTGCCAGAGAGGCCGCTGTGGTGATGAGCTGGGATTTACTGACGGATGGAGGGCCCCAGCAGTAGCTCAGAGCAATGTACGATGTCGTTGGAGGAAGTTTGTCACTCATGACCAAGCGAGCTATTCCGTCGCTCATCTCTCCAACTTTAATCAGCCGAGTCGGGAGGCTTCTTGGCCCTGGAGAGCAACATTCCGGATGGTTGCTCGCGCAGCCCCAAACCCACTCCTTGAGGCGTTTCATGCAAGACGGAGCGAGAGCATTCGTGATGGGGAGTTTCAACTCAATACCGAGGGCACTTGCAACATTTTCTTTCGGTTTTCGTAATGTTAGCAGAATGTCATTGTTCTTGTGGCCTTGCAAGAAGTCATTAAGACGGCTAAGGCTAAGAGACACATACCATCTTCTCCTTGATACGCAATAGCCCGCACTTTCCACCCCTCGGACCACGGTTCTTTACGCCAAGCCTCAGACTCAAACCTGAAATCAAGCCAGTATATCCCGTCTTGTTCGATACCGTAATCATCGGGCATCCAATCGCGTGTGACGTCGATGATGTCGGAACGCATCACGTAAGCAGGCGAAGATAGCTTAGCTACCACATCTTTCGTCGTAGACTCTTGCAATGCAATTTGAAGGGGTTTGGGGAGCTTCTCATCGAGTACAAAGCAAAGATATTCGCAGAAAGAACAGCCCGCTGCAGCCGAGTTACGAAAAAGTGGAAGATTTGGGTAGCTATCCTTTCTCTCCCAGTGCGCAGCATCACGAACATCTCCCTCGGCGTCATCAAAAACGATGCCCGAGCACTCGTTACACAATGCTTTTGGGCTCGATGACGGCGTTACACAGCTTGATGCCATAATGACATCGAAAAATGGACATCAAGCGGGATGTCAGGAAGGCCAGACAGGTGGGTTGCGGTGGTTAATGAGGGGCTTGAAGCTTCAAGCTACCACATTCGTCCCAACAGCTGATTGGATAAGATCTATATCTCTAATTATATGCGGAGATTTGAGCCTGGCGACTCCAACCACAGAACTCAATCAATTCCTTTATTTCAACTGAACGACCATCGAACAGTTTGTGTGATGATAGTGCAAAAATCGACAAAAGAAACAGCAAGGGCTCAATCGGGATTCGAACCCGAGACCTCGCCCATTCACGCTTTGCGCAAGGGTTGGTACAGAACCCGAAGGGCGAATCATACCACTAGACCATTGAGCCGGAGCGACCTCCGTTGATCGGAGGCCAATGGTTGGTGAGGTCGCAAAATTTGGGGTCTATGTATTCAGGGAGAAGCCGTGCATCGTCAATTCTGTAGCACAGCTCACAAGGCTGGAGCTATAATTGTGAAAGCCGACTCAAACTTGGTTATTCCCTTACTTGAGTAATGCTAAGAATGTCTCATGCAACTCGCAGCGTGGGGTCAAACTCAGTCGCGTGCGGAGCTCCGTCGATGGGTTGGTTGCACCTTGTAAACCTCGAAGGGTTGCTCCTGGCACTCAGCACTGGCCAAGAACGAACCTGACGGGGCATAATCACACCCAAGCTATTCATTACGAGACAGTTTCCTGCGATGGCCTGCAACTTGAAGCCGAAAAGTTGGAAACCCGAAATGATTTCGCTACCAAGCTGGCAAACAATGGGCCTTCAGACCGACCACGCGCATCTTTGTTCCATGTCCTTCCCCAGCGTTTCCACACAGGAGATAGACTATGGACCAAGCTTGTTACGTACCAAATTACTGGATGGACATATGGGTCTGTCGAAAGAAGAGCGAAAGTCAACAGTCTGGTTTATTGTACATACACGAATTATTTGCATTGATGCTTACTTGAGTACTTATGTTGTTGTTTCGAGGTCAGCCTAATCTTTAGTCTGGAAAATTCAGCTTGCTTCTGAACTTTGTAGAAAAGTGGACCGGCACTGATATCCTTCGATCTCGTCCCTTAAACGCTGCTTACGGTCCGTTTTGCCCGATGAATTCAGCGATATGTTTGGCAGCATAACTCCTCAAGGCTCAATCCATGACCACGTGCTCAACTGCCAACGCTCGGACAATGCGATTGATGATTTCTTCCCATTGCAAACGTAATCTCGTCATGGTTATTCGCTGCTAGTATCTTCTTCACCTCTATGGAACGATCCGGGGGCCGAGGGGGAGAACCACCATCAATCCTTGCTAGCACAACGGTCCAGGCGCTTGTCGTCCAAAGTTGGCAGTGGCAAATTGGCAACTCGCGCCTAATAAAGTCCAAATTGTTTGACTTCCCTCTTCCAGTCTTTTGGCTCAGTGGATTTCTCTTCCCGACAGTTGACACTGACGAGCGCGAGGATCAGGACGAGGTCTGTTCCGGAGCACGGAATGCGGAACAACAGCCTCCCACATGCCATGAGGCAAGGGGATCCCGAATGCGAGGCAAAGCATATCCCTGTATCACTCTCAGTTGATGGGCCGTCTCTCCTCCTTTCAGTCTCTTTCTGCGTCTACGCAGGTTTCGCTTACGATACGCGGTGTCTTGGAATTTTCCTACCGAACATGAATCCATAAACAACAGACTCTCGCCCCGGAGAGTTGTAGCCCTATGAACATTTATTTCCCGGGGTTGAACCAGCTAGACTCAACATAAGTGAGACGATACTCGTCTATCTTTCCTGCTGGAAGCCACGCTGATCGCGCGGCATTTGCGAGGGCGGCTGGCGTAGATCCTGTCAGGGTTGTCCAGGTCTGCGGTTCGGGGAGAGCGATTCGCTGGAGGCGCCGGATCGCGGGAATGAGCTATCGCTGGAGAGACCACCACGACGGCACCACCACTACTACGTACAACGACGGCTCCCACGCCTTGCCAGGCACGCCAGGCATGCTTCCTGGCTTGTCCCGAACGCTCCAAAATACGACCTTAATCTTACCATGGGGCTCGTGCGCCAAGAAATCCAGAGTGCAGGCGTCGTGGAGGCTTCGAACATGGTTCATGACTAGTGTACCCCTTCAACAGCGAGAATCGGCCACGCAACTACGTTTCAGTCGTCTGAACTTTTCTGGTCGAGATAAGATCTTTAGTTGCGGTATATGGTCATGGCCTCTAGTTGTTTAGACTTTGCTTGGGGGGATATGTTCATCAATTAGTGTAGTCGAAATTTGGTGTGAGTCAACATCAGAATAGTGTCTACGGAGTGCATTCCGAAGCATCTCGCAACCGCCCCAACGCGGGCTGGAGCGGGGATAGAGTTGGCAAAAGTGGAACATCATGAGCCCCTTCTAATAACCAGGGACTTCACGGGTGGGTTTCGTCTGCCACTTCCGGCTAGGTAACCTGGCACGACTCCAGGGTGTCAACTATCTCGATATTGCAACGTGCCCGGGGTGATGGCAGGTGGGCAGACAAGAGCTTTCAAAAGGGGGCTCGTCCTGCCCGTCAAAACCACAATGCGGTCCATCGTTGAACCCCCTTCCTGAATCGAGCCCGCTCATCTGCCCGTCATGCTTCGATTCAGCAGCATCCTATATCGCGAACTTTCGTGATGTTGACCTCGTCGCCTTGGGCGGCGCTCCTGCTGGCCAGCGTCCTTTCTCACTCCGCGCTCGCGGACGATTCTTGTTCAAGTTCTACTGACCCATTAGTATTACCCATAAAAGTAAGGAACAACTTCACGAGTCATTCATTCACTTTTCATCACGTTTTACTTCCTTTGGGTGTGTGTCTATGTGTGTTTCGAGTGTCTGTGTGTGTGTGTTGCCGTGTGCGACTGTAGCTCTTGTTGACTTACATACTTTCTCTCCAGAACGTTACCTTTCCCAATGGCATCGGTGCCAATCGAGGCCTCAAGCTCACGCTTGGTGGCCAGGTTCAAGGCATGCGCATGTCCACCATCTTAAACAACACGCGAGTTAGAAATAGTCTGGACTGCCCGGACAACTCAACATACGCATTCGTGGGCTGCCAAGGAGCCTCGGGCAGTGTATACGACACCACAGGAGGCACATTCAGCCAAGTCGTCAACATCAAGGACTGGAACGTAACGTATGGTATCTACCTAACCGAGTTGTCCGAGATACATAACTGACTCCCCTCTAGAACAATCGACGCTCAGCCTGAAGATGGTGAAACGACGGTACTCCATGGATACGATGTCGCAAACTTCACCGATGCTCCAGCCGTAGCCTATGGGTATCCCTTCGAGGTATGGGCCGATTATGACTCCATGAACAAAAGCGCCATCGCATTTGGTCCGAACTCGTCCACCCTCGACAGCTTCGTAAGGAACGACTTGGCCCCCACGACAAGCTTCAGCCTGGACTACGGCTCAACATCAGAGCTTCACCCTCGCGACGGCCAGCTAGTCATCGGCGGCTACAACGAAGCACGCTACAACGAGTCCCAGGTTGCAGAGTTCAGCATGTGGGGAGCCAACGCCCCGGTCCCGTGCCCTCTCCAGGTTCTCGTGTCCGACATCGTCCTCACCAATACTGACGGCGATCACTCTCTCTTCGACCCGGGCGTCAAGGTGGCTGCCTGTATTGATACAGTGCAGAACAGCTTCACCCTCACGCAGAACATGTTTGCCAAGCTCCAGAGCCTCGGTAACCACACCACGACTGACGGCATGGCCTTTGGAGAATCCGACTTCCCCAAGGACCGTGAGTCCCTCCTCGGCTCCCTGACCATCAAGCTATCCAACGGCTATACAAGCGTCATCCCTCATTACGAACTGGTCAGCCATGTACGCGGCACGGATGCCCGTGGTAGATATGCTGTGCTCAACAACAGCAGGATCAGCACCTCGGTTGCCTCAGGTATGAGCGATCTGGGTGACAACATTCCCATCCTCGGAGGCGTCTTCCTGTCGCAGAACTACCTCCACGTCGACTATGACGCGGGTAAATTCTGGCTAAGCCCGCAAGTAGCCAACGGCACTCTACCAGACCACATCACATCATCATGTAACGGCACCTCATCCTCGAGCGGCGGTAACAAAGCCGCCCTGGGCGTCAAAGTAGGCGTTCCGGTAGCCATCGGTGCCGCCCTAATCTTCTTTGTCGCAATGTGGTTCTGGTTGAAGAATCGCAAACCCAAGCAAAACGGGCAGTTTGCAGGCGCGTCTCGCTCCATTCCGCGATCGGAGAAGCGCGACGCCCCAGACTCCAAGTCCTCTACAACCAATTTCGCCGGCTATCACAATGTTAACCACGCGAATCCCGATGGCCATATGGAACTCGAAGGCGACCTCGGCCACGCCGTAGGCCACCAACAACAACGAGCCGAACTAGCGGAACCCGCGCCGGCATACAAGTCGGAGTGGCCCCGGCAGAACTCTATCCAAGGCGAGAGCGCCGCGTATTATCAGCAATTCGAGGAGCCAGGCGAGAGTTACGAGCTTGCAGACACGTCGCCGCACTCTCAACTTACACAGTCTCCTCAAGAACTTCAGCAGCCTCCACACCCCCAGATCGTCATCCCACCAACAAATCCACCTCCCATCAAACGAAAGGACATCGGCTTGAGCGACTGGGTGCCGAGTCCAGCGACACTGAAGAAACAGTTGTCGGGATTCAGCGAGGCCGTCTCACCGACGAGCACACGTGCGAACAGCACGAGGGTTAATCCACATATTTCTCCTGTTTAGCGTATTTGAGGATAGATGAGTAATGATAATTCACTTCTTGAGGCATGAAACATATGACCCTGGTTACCTATGCGAATGTACAGAATGAGTTTCTGATTGGGGTTTGTGAGCGGATCGTCGTTATTCTGTGACATTTGTGGGCACTGATGATCGATCCTGCCTCCTTTATGTGTCTGAGGATGATAAAGGGGTCCATATGGCGCAGTCACTCCGTTGAATCATCGCTTCCACATCACAGAGGCTGTGGTAGTCGACGACGTCGCGCAAGAGTTGGACCAGCAATATCTAATCAGATTGCATTCAACTCCACGGGGTATCTATTCAACGATAATAATAACAGTCATATATGCTGCCGCATCTGTAACTTTCAGTTCCATACCAAACTCCTAGGAACGTGATCGTTCCGATAATAAAACCCACGAGAGCGATGACGATCCTGCTTTTCTCTGACCGGCCTACCATCAAAGCAAGCAAGAGAGAGCTCATCGGCACCAACAGCCACCATCCAAACGAATTGTTAATGACCATGAGCGGCACCGATGGCGCCAACATCAACAAGACGGGACCTACCCACCACTTTTCCTCCTTGGACCATATCCAAATCGCCCTCCAGATGCCATATGTCGCAGGCGAGTCTGCCAACTCTAACTGAATTCTTCCGCCCTTTAGGCTTTTGTTGATTTCTTCCGAAAGCTGGTCATGAGAGAGCTCGTCCGGGTCGGTCTCCTGCAGCTCCTTGCGTATGGCCCCCGACAGCTCCAAGACGCCCTTATAGCCCCTCGGCACGTCGTACCGCCGACGCATCCTCATCGTCAATCGTGCCTTTAACCACATGTAAGCAAGACTCAACGTCCACAGCACGAGCAAGAGGACGAGAATGTAAAGTTGCAGGTAGGAGAAGCCCCATTGGTAGCTCTCTCGCCCGGCATCGGCGCCGAGTCCGTGATCGCTCATTGGCTGGCAACTCCCGTACGCCTTCATGTATTCCTTGGAGTAGGTCTCGTTCCCGGCAGTGTAGGTCAAGTTCTTTTCGTCTTGGAAGGGCATCAAGCCCGTGCGAGGATCTGTCCAGTTCCAACCGTACAGCAGGTTCCTGTATGAAGGAAGACCGGAAGCCGATATGTTGAGGGCCGGAGCTGGCATAGTCTCGTTCATCCAAGTGGTCTTCTCGTTTTTCAACCCGTAGAATCCGTACTCTTGTACATCTGCCAAAAGGGAACATATTAGCATCGCAATGTCCTGCGGATCGTCGACACTTCGTTTTATTACTGTGAGACAACTATACGTACAGTTTGAAACGTTTCGATGCAACGAACATCTCTGGGTTTTTGGCGTAGACTCGTCGAAGTTCCACCAGGTAGTAGAGTAGTCAGAGTAGCTCTTATCGTCCTCTATGCAACCGAGAAGGCGTGCCCATGAGCTTGCGCTACTGTAAGTGTTGGAACTAGAGTCTTGTCTAAAGTCAGCGCTGGCTCAGCGTTCACGGGAAGGTCCCCTGAGAAAAGCACTCACGACCAGGGAAAGTGAGGGTGGTGTTGCCCTCCATACCGATCCTCCAGCCATCGTGGATTACATATCCAACGACCTCGAAGCCATCAAAGGGTATCAACATGCCGTTGGAACCCTGAACATATGCGTCATTGTTCGCTACGTAGCCCGTCATTGCACTGCCCAGGGTAGGGAAGCATAGGATGAAGATGGTGACCAAGGCCATGATAACCATCATTAGTTTGGATCTG
Source organism: Colletotrichum tamarilloi (assembly GCF_030869305.1). NCBI lineage: Eukaryota > Fungi > Ascomycota > Sordariomycetes > Glomerellales > Glomerellaceae > Colletotrichum > Colletotrichum tamarilloi. Next base: position 21,163 of record NW_026849454.1, read on the forward strand.
AGCCCTCGTGAACGAGCAAAGTCTCGTATCATGTGCCACGTTGACCAAAAGTTTGGTTGGTCCTGGAGGAATATGTTGCGGAAAAAGTCGTACGTCACGGGCTTGACTTGTATTGAGGTCGTCGCGTAGTCGGCAAAAACTCTCCAAGTGATCCAGGTCAGCAGAGCCTGCCCTCCTCGACCGAAGATCTGCGAGTGGCTGGTCAGTCGACGAACAAAAGGCACATGCATTTTGAGTTATCCGTCATCTTACCACATCCCAAGCGACGTCAATGACTTTGGCATCCGCAAAGGAAAATCTGCCCCATGCCAGGGTGATCTGAAAGAATCCAGAGGAAGACCAAAGGTTATACTGGTTCATCTCCACGTCGAAACTGGCATCCGGTTTACAGGCCGAGTCGCCATATAGCTCTGCGTTGCTGATGAACGCCAGCACGGTGCAGAGTCCTCCGATCCACGTCAGAGCCAATATCCATGCTAGGACCGCGTACCAGTGGACAGCTCGAATGTCTCTAAACGCAGAAACGAAGGCCTCTCTCCACTGCCTGCGATCCCATAGTCGCTGGCGAAAATCTTCCCATGTAGTTAGCGACGCCTTCTTCCATTGCCTCCTATCCCACAACCGCTGCCGAAACTTGGTCAACTTGAATTGCGTGGCTTCCTTGAGTGGTTTTCTGTCTTCAACAAGCAGCGGGGCGAATGATCTCGTTGATGTTGATAAGGCATCTTCTCCGTTCTCTTTTGGCGAGTCCATGGTTGTCAGCTTTCGTATGCTTTCTAGAGCGACATATGCGGTCTTGGCTTGGTCCAGTGCTCAAGGCATTGCGTACAGATGGTCAAGAAGCACTGGATAGCTCGTTCTATAATTGAAATTCTACAACTGGGGCGCCATTGGGTTTATCAGAGATCTCACATCCGGTCAGCCTGCACCACGCCGTGCAGCCTGATGGAGTGTGACAGGGATTGAGGTCGGCCGCCAGCCTGCTTCGCTGTCAGCATGATTGATGTCATTTCGGCTGCTTCTAACACTGCCACAGGAGTTGTCTGGCTGCAGAAGAGACATTCCTGGTCAAGCGCGTAGTGTTGATGCCAGGGAACATGCAGTTAGACGCGCCGCGCTAATGGGGTTCTCACGTTGAGTCGTCAAGCACCGAGGGAAGTTGTCGATCTTGAGGTCTCAACCACTCCGCCGCTGTGTTGCTGCCCTGCATGACCTCTACCACGTCCCAGAGTCCGAAATTTGCTGCCAGCTTGCTAGGTCCAGTATCATTCAGCCATGGTGGCGTGCGTTTTGGAACTTTGGTATGCGGCACAGCGCCACCACTTTCTGGACGGGAGTGGACATCGTACTATGACGCCACTGTCTATACGTGTAAGACACTTCGATGCTATTCATATTTGAAAGATCTGATTTGAGAGCCTTCAATTGAGACCGTTGTATCGAAAACGACGAACATAGATCAGTACATGTACAGGTAGTGTCAGTAAATATTTGAGGCCAGAGTCCGCACATGGTCGCTTCATGTTAGTTGCTTACCGGGCCTCTTCGGAAGAGAAGCTTATTTTCGGGAGCGCTGAACCAGCACTGCAATAGTTGGGGGGTACATGCCACGGTGCGATTCATAAGCGATCGCCGTCCCAGCACTTGCAGGATTCCAATCCTGGTCCCATTTCACGCAGGCAGCAACTCAATTTCAGGAGAGAAAGCTGGAAATAGCATCAACATTGCGCAAGTTGATTGGTATTGACACGGGAACCAAGAGAAATCCAACTGATGGAGCCAGACTTTCTGTTTTCTCATTCCCTTTAGAATGAACTTGATTCTAATGCAGTTGTTGCATCAGTCCAGCCAGGCTTGGCCGACTTGAACGCACGGCCGCACTGGTCCCAGCAACGATTTTGATGGATGAAGGAGAGAGTAATCAACAGGAAATGCGAATATTCCACGCAAGTAGTTGAGTGTCTGGTTCGATTGACAAGCCCACCCGTCTCGTTGAAGTCTTTATGTCTTCCGACTCTTGTCTTCGATGGCTTGAGCACTATGACCAAGTCAATCAGCAGAGTCCACACAACCTCACAGAACATGAATGCTAAACAGCATCTGAGAAATTCTCCAAGTCATCGGGCAAGAGGCGCCTAAATTATTCATCCGACATTGACCTGCCGCGCGTGCTTCTCATATTCTACTACTATGAGGATATGCTTGAAGCGCCCGAAATGGTTACTCGGCAAGCCAATTTTTGTTGCAGCACTGAGAATCCGACGCCAGACATTCGGCGACCCCACGTGGCTTGGTACCTTAATCCATTGAAGCTTAGACTGCTCGTCCCACTCGATTACCAACCTGATGGATCGAGATGACACTCGTTGACCGCACAAGCTAGGACATTTCAAAGTCCCCGGTTGCCGTGCCGCACTGATTCTCCTTGAACCTTGACGGGCAGGCTTGACAGAGAAAGCCAACATCTTTGCGAACTATTTGCTGCGGCCACCGTTCGTGGCGTGCGCAAAATCGTTACTCAGGGGGTTTGCGGCTGAGAGGCTTGGCCGCCACATGTCGTTGTGCGACCAACCAAACGTCGATCTGATCGGCCGGCGCCTTTGACAACCCACGCGATGTTGAGCCACAGTACCGACTATTTGGTTAGGTTCCGGCCGCTAACGAAGTAAGGGGACTAGTGCTCGCGGCAATAGCGAAAGACAATACCCTTTCCTGAATCACTGAAGAACTACCCCCTGACTACTGCATGAGATGGTGTCTCTTGTCGTTCGATTGAGCCTCGCCTGGAACTTAGAGTCCTCGCTTAGACCCAAACGAGATGGTCCCCCGATGCGGCTGTCAACGTCGACTTATCGCGGTGTTAGACGATGGTCTTTTACCAAGGCAAGTCTGACTCGAAATTTCGGCAGGTCGAAGGATGGGAATTCTTCGTGAAAGGCGAATTGCCATATAATCCAGAGATCGTCGTCCTCAGCTTCCGGATTCGACTCTTGTCCTTCAACCAACTCCTCTCTGCCATTCACTCTTTCATGGCTTGAGTTGCTTCTGTTTCTGTCTCTTATCACTTTGGATTATCACCAGCTATACCTAGCTGACCACACTCGTTCCTCTTTCAGGATTGTTTTCATCACTACAGACTTTTGATCTAAATCATCCCTCACACTCGTTTCATCATGAAGTGGTCTCTTACCCTTCCCCTGCTTGGGTTATCCGGTGCCCTCGCACACCCAGGCCAGCGCAATTATCTCAACCGAAGGAACGAGACTTTTGTCTCGGGCCAGTCTGGCAACTCCCTTACCCGGACTGCATCTGTGTCTGTGCCCCTCAGCACCGGTGTGACTTTCCACCCTCCGGCCAACTCAACCCGCACACTCACGTTGGCCACCGGCACGGCATCTGCCTCTGGTGATGTTGTTGCCGCAACGGCCGCTTCCTCCAGCACGGAGTACGAGTTTCCGACCTCGAAGCTCGGCCCCATCGCGACTTTGAAGCCTGCCATCCCAGACAACCACGATCTCAACGATGTCAACAACCTCACTCCTCAGCCTAGCGGCGCTGGTGCTCCGATCCACTACGCGCAAGATGCCGGCTCGAATGGAGGTGGCATCTATGCTGTTGCTACCCCCAAGTGGACTGCCCCGTCCATCGTTCTCGACCACTCTGGTCTCGTCACCGACGTCAAGCTCTCGGGCCAAGGCAACTTGGTCATGACCTTTGGTGACAAGAATGCTTTTGACCACAGCGCGTCCAACTGGAAGGCAGACAACATCATCTTCGTCACTTACACGCCTGAGTGCGGTGACTACGATCTGGGCCAGAGATGCTACTTCCAGGCCAACTCTGTTACCTTTGACCGCAACTCCCTCTCCGCCACTGCTGCAGGACAGGCTAAGGACATTGGTGATGTCACCAAGGATATCAATGTTGTGTGGGGAAACTATGGCAGCCAGAACGTCAACTACGGCAACCCTGCAGCTACCGCTGAACCCACCGCAACTGAGACTGACGTGACTCCGGCGTACTCCGTTGCTCCTACCATGACGGCTGCTTGTGTAGCTCCCGTGGATGAGAAATACGGCCTCCCAACGGCGTGCTTGGGACCCTACTTCGACGATGACCTCGACACAGAGCTCGGCTACTTCGAATCTGATGTCTTCAGCTTCAACGAGACCCTTTCCGAGGTTGACATCGATGGCGAGCTGACCGACTCGACCCTCACCAGACGTATTACCGTTTTCCAGGACATCGGTAACGGCTTCAAGAAGATCGGCCCGGCGATTAAGAGCGGCGTTGTCAATCTCGGCAACAAGATCGAGACCGGAGCCAAGGCCGCCAAGAACAACGTCGTCAAGACGGGCGAAAAGGTTGTCAAGGTTGGCGCCAAGGTCGTCGAGGTCGCTAAGACCGTTGTCGAGGTTGGTGGCAACATCCTCACGGGTAAGCCCAACCGCTTCGAGAAGGACTTTGACAAGCTCCTCCTCCCCTGGCCTGCCAAGGAGTGCAAGGAGGCCGAGAACGACAAGGACAAGAAGGAGAAGCTCAAGAACGCGTGCAAGCCTAAGAAGCAGGATAAGGACAAGGACAGCGAGGCCAAGGCCGTCAAGACCCCTTGGGGTGACGACGCTCTCCTGCTCAAGTCGTTTGGCACCATTCCCTCGCCCAAGGACCTGCGTCCCAAGGGATCCAAGAAGCAGACTACAGTCACCAAGGGTAACTTCATCAACCTCTACTGTGTCAAGTGCGGCCTCTCCGGATCCCTCAAGACGAAGGGCAACATCACCATCGAGAACATCAAGGGTATCACCGATGGCTACATCGAGAGCGACATCGATATCTCTGTCGGTCTCGGCATCGGTATCTACGCTCAGTACTACCAGGAGCACAAGTTCCGCAACAACCTGTACGACATCCCCCTTTCGCCCTTCACCCTCGGCTTCGTCACTGTCGGCCCCATGCTTTCCATCGGTACCGAGGTCAAGTTCAGTCTCAACATGACCGGCACCGCCGTTGCTCGCGCCGACGTCAGCATCGCCAAAGCGAAGTTTGTCTACGACTGGAAGAAGGGCGGCTCCAAGTCCATTGGCTTTAAGCCCGAGTTTAAGCCCAGCTTTGAGGCCGAGGGCCAGGTTGAGATCGCCGCCCAGTTCGGCATCCCCGTCGGCCTCGAATTTGGCGTCACCACCTTCAGCGGATGCACCAGGTGCAAGGGCTCCATTGGTATCGAGACCATGCCATCCATCAAGGCCGCTGCAGCCATTGCTGTCCAAGCCAAGTGGAATAACGGCACCGACGGTATCGAGGCTGGACTGAAGCCACTCAACAACTGCAGTGGCATCAGCACTACACTCAGTGTTCGCAATGATGTCACGGCCAAGTTCAAGGGCTTCGGGCTCCTCGACAAGGACTGGCCCGTCCACGAGACCAAGGACTACATCATTGCGTCGTACTGCATTGGGTAAGTGAAGATGTTCATCATAATCCTTGAGACACCTAGAGCAAGTACCATGCTAACAATTGAACAGCAACAAGACGGATGGTACAAGCAAGGGCAAGCTTGGCCTCCACGATGACAAGCGCTCCCTGCCTTCCACTCCCTACAACAGATATGAGTACCGTCGCGACGCGAATAACGTCTCCGTCCCCACGAACTCCACCACCAACTCGACCCAGCTTGCCGACCTGACCAAGTACGTTGTCGAGGAGATTGAGTACCTCGGCTTCAACGGCACCGACCTCGCCGCCATTCCCTACGACCTCGATGAGGCGGCCTTTGACGGATACTGGTTCAGCACCCTCGCCCTCGAGAGCGACAACAGCTACGTTCTCGCCGCCTGCAGCGACGGTAACGTCTACCTCCAGAAGAACACGACCCAGAACGAGCTCCCCTACTACATCACCTGCAACACCCTCTGGGCCGGCTACGGAGAGGCTGCTCTCTCCACGCCGACTGGCGAGGTGCTGCACTACTACAACAACACCATGGACAAGCTCGGCGTCAGCCGTCTCCGCTCCGGAGACGAGGCCAATCTCCCTGGAACCTCAGTCTATGTGTAAGTTTCCTTGAGTCGGGAGTTTCAATCCTTCAAGTTCTAACGCGTACACTAGCGCACTCACCCCCTTCTACTACGACGACAATGACAGCACCGCCAGCATCCTTGCCGCCATCGATCCCGAAGACAACATCTTCTTCCCCGCCGTCTGCACCTACAAGGGTGACCAGACGGCCAAGATCTATCTCGTCGGCGAAGACGTCGATGCCGGCCTCGAGATGCTCAAGTCCCCGGACCTCACCTACACCGTCACCAACGGTGAGGTTGACGAGTGCTACCTCCTCTTCCTCGGCATTACCAACCGTGAGCTCGGCCAGTGGGCCGACTACGGCGACGATGTCTCGGACGCTTACGACAGCGACCCGCTCGACGTCGAGTTCGATGACACGCTCTTTGACGCCGATGGAGACTTGTTGTTGCCTTCTGATGAGCTGCTTGCTTACCAGGATGATGTCAACTACGACGTCTTTGATGAGTCGTTGGATGACATTACTTGGGAGTAAGGAGTTGACGCATTTCACTCTGCACTTGGCTCTGACATAGGTGAAGCCAAGTGTGGTTCTTCATCAAAGCAAAAAGAAAAAAACAATTAGAAACACTACTTTAACTTAATACATAATAGAGATCATTTTGATTTTGATTACAGGGGATCATTTCTTCTAGCAACGATATGTCTCATACTTTGTAGTCAATGGGGCCAAAAACATCAAGATGAAGGACCTTCATCGTTCCGTCCAAGTGACGTCTCATCCCCGAGGGTCACGAAATGAGCCTTCTTTGGGCAAGTTTCGGGCCATACCTAGACCAGACAAAGGCTGAGCGTCACCATGCTCGACTGCCTTTGTGAGAAAGAGTCTTTTCATGATGAGCAATGATCCCAGACAGAGCTAGAGGTTGATTCCCGACAAGACTCAAGTTTCATGCTGATTGAACAAGGCATTGTTCTGACAGTGGTGCGTTGCACGTCTTATACCAACAGCATGCCAACAAAACACTTGGTCCGCGCGGCCACTTGGGCATCGTTCTTCTTTCTGAGGCATGGGCGCAATAGAATAATTTCTCTTTGACCACTGAGGACTTTCCAGACAAAGACATGCAAACAAACAATACAAGGACAGGAATCGGTGTCGACAATGCCTTGTGTTGGCATCCATTCAGGCTACTGGCTATATCTTCAGTCACCGTCGAATCCAACGTGTCTTACTCTGTAGCAATACCTATCAGAATCAAAAAGTAGACACTGAACTGTAAAAGAATCATCATGGATAGCTCAAGCGAAGATCACTCTCATGACGAGCACAACTCCCTTAGTGAGTACACCGGCAGTGAACATCAGTCATCCAGTGAGAACCACTCCATCGACGAACATCATTCGGCCGAGGAGGACCAGCTTATCAATGACGATCATCCTATCGAGGAAGGCCGCCCTGCGGAGGAAACACCCAGTGAGCTCCAGATCCAAAGACACTCCTTCTTCCAAAGGCCAGCAGAGATCTTATTCGGACCGTTCAGGAACGCCGTCTCTAACCACGCGATCCCCCTCTGGGACACTCTGCCACAATTCCCTCGGCCGCTACCGCCACTCCCTCCGACAAATGTCGAAGTCCTACTCGAAGAGCTGCTAGCGCAAAAGTCTATACAAGACGTCGAGGACCTCTGCGAAGAGAACCCTACACTCCGCAAGGTCTTCAAAGACAACATGGTACAGATTCTTCGGAAACACATCGCCCCAGAAGCCTGGTCCGATGCCATCTGCTGCGTCGATCGCCGCCTGAAACATCCGGGCAAGACGGCCAGAAGCGCCTTTGACGAAGACTACGCCAACGGCACCGTGGCGGACTGGCCTCCGCCCCCGGAAGGTGTTGTAGGATCTATCTCTGGCAGGGCCAGACTGACCATCTCCTATTATCTTCGAGCATTCGCAAGCGCCAGCCCCCAAATGAGTAAGTCTCCGTGTACACAACGCGGACAATGGGACCTAACCGGCCTCTGCCAGCTCGTCAAGACCATGGACCAGCTCCTAGACAGGGTCTCACAGGCTCAAAAGGTCTACGCCTCCTTTGAAGAGTGGGAAGAAAGCTGGCAGGACCGCCGCCCCGACGAACTCCCCGACGAGCGATGGGGCCCCGACATCACGACGCTCAAGCCCAAATTCTCCGCCCTGTGCAGGGATGACGGCACCGAAAACCCCAACAACCTGATCTACGCCTTTGAACGGCACACGGCCCACGACGAGGAACGAGGGCCCGTATCGGAGGGCGTCCTGATGACCAAGACGAACCGCGCAAAGCTCCAGCGCGCCTTCTTCCGGCTCGAGTTCATCCGGCGAGCGTACTACCAACAGCCCTTTTACCCCCGCGGCGCAGAATGGCAATCACGCAACGATACGATGGTGGAAGGCGTGGTCCGCGGCCCCGCGGGCGAAACCTACGAAGCCCGTCTCGCGCGCGCCGAGGAAATCTTCAAGCGCTGGGACAGCAAGGACGAGTTCGTCGAGGTCATTTGCGCCTTCAAAGCCACGCTGAATGAGTACGCCATCCCCGTGAGCGATCTCCTCCGAGCCTTTAGCGATACCATCGAACGGTACCTCGAGACGGATGAGGTCCGCCGCGCCGAAGCGGCGTGTAGGAAGAGGCACCAAGAGACCGTCTGGAACGGCGACGCCGTCGGCCTCCAGTGGGAATGGAACCCCTACGACCTTCGCCAACCATTCCTCCCCGCGTGGGACATCCCGCACTCAAACGACTTCTTCACCCTCCGTGCGCAGCTTCTCGATGACCGCGCTGACCTGGGTAGGCAGATGGATGAGTGTCTCCCCGCGCCCCTCGCGCGCGCCGGGTTCGACGCGCGGCATGCCACGATATATCGTTCTGAACGCATCCGCTTCGCACCGCGGAACAAGCGTGAGAGGGAGGATCCCTCGAAGCGGAAGCCTGCGGCAGAAGCGCAGCCCATGCACGCAATGTCACGGTTCTTGACCGTCATGTGCAGCCTGCCTTTATCGTTCATGGGGGAGTTCTTGGCTATGGAGTCGCACACGCAGGCCCGCTTCCTCAAGTCGGCGTACTGGGCCGTCGCCCGCGTCAGGGCCTCGAGGTGTCCGTCGTTTCTGTCCGGCGAGATGCGTGCCTGGTGCAGTAACCCCAACGTCGTGTACGACAGAGACGGCAACCCGGTCCTGGGACCGCGCCCCCGTCTACTCCCTGAGATGTCCGTCCGCGCCGCCTCCATGGCCTGCGTGTCTAATACGTACGAGTTCATCGAGAACGACTGCGTCGGATGGCGGTTGCCCTCACACCCGGAGTCACAAGGCGGCTGGTGGAAGTGGAAGTGGGACGACGACCGCCTCCCAGCCAAAGTCTGGAATGACCTACACTGGCAGATGTCATTTTTTTCGACCAAGATCAACAACGTCTTCCGCATGGACGACGTGAAGTGGGCGCAGGTCTGGCGTTCCAGTCGCGAGTTTGAGCGGCAGGTCTGGACGGGCCGGATGATGGACCGGGAGGTGTGGGAAGGGTACGGCGACCCCGGCCGCGTGGATGGGAATGACTGCTATTGTCGCTGGGGGTCCGGTGGATGCGGTATCTGTGTGCCACTGCCCGAGGTTGAGCTGCCGGAGTGGGAACTGATGACGCCGGCTGAGGTGCTGGAGGAATCTCATGTTTCGCAGTTTATGCGGCAGCCTTGGAGCAAGCTCGCCGATCTACAGCCAGCTGTGAAGGAGGTTTTAGGGAGAGCCGTTCATCGTGTCGAATATGAGGAGGCTACCTAGTTCAATGCGAGAGTCTGTGAATGGGCATACGAGAAGCTTCACTTCATGTTTTGGTATGCTTGATAAAATCCAGTTTGAGTGAAAAATGTGTAGGTTTTTGAAATGAAATGCCTATGATGCTGGTGCTAATTGTTCTGCTTTTTAAAAGATCTCTCTGTCGTCGTACGCCCTAACGCTCTCCAAGTAGTTCTTGACCTGGTTGTAATCCTTGCACACTGGAGCGTATTGTTAGCTTTCGACTGTTCTGCTTGATCTCAATTATGTTATGCGGTAACTTACCATGCTTCGAGTCCCAACCGTCGGAACCACCATTGTGATCCGGGAAGGTCGTCTCGAGACCCTCAAGAGCCATGTCGGCGCTGCACATGATGGTCTGTCTTAGGTAGGAGAAGCAGTGAATCATGTGCCAGTGGTGGTCGTCGGGAATCTCGTGGCCGGACTTGATACCAGAGTAAGTCTGGACGACAGCGAACTGGATGGAATGTTGTTAGACATTAAACATTTACAAGAAGAGGGTAGGTCTAAATGAGAGAGCGTACCAAGCAGTGCAGCTGGTGGGTGATGGAGGTGGTGAAGACGGTCTTCTCGGGCCAGACGATGGGGGTCGGCAGGTCGTGGTACTTGTGCGTGTCATTCACCCACTGGAAGCCCATGCCATCTGTTGTGTTCGTGTCAGCGAATTGCAACCTTCTTACTGTTGTAAAGACTGAGTTACTTACAAGGCATCAACTCGTTCCAGTTGTTCAACGTCTCATCCGTGAAGAATTTTGACGTGTCGTTGGGCGCGTACTTGCCCTCGTAATCCGGCGTGAACGTCTTGATCTGCTGGGAGACTACACATTCATCAAGTCAGCGACCCGGATTTCCTCCTTCTCGTCGTCTCACTATCTTCGCGACGAAAAGAAATAAACTCACAATGCCCGCTAACACCAGTCAAGTCCCCACCAAAGTCCCACGTATTCACCGGCGGCTTCTGCATCTGCTCCCTCACCAGCAGGCCCAGGATCACAACCAGCAGTATCGTATCGACAAACCACCGCGACGAGTTGAGCATCGCCAGGCACCTGTTCTTCCTCCTCGCCGGCTGGTCGTGGTAGTCCTTGGCCATGCAGCGGCGGCACGCCTTGTCGTCGGTGCCGAGGAGCGACTCCTCGACCTCGGTGCTGCTCCGGTCATCGTGGTCCTCGAACTTGATGTTGGCGTACTTTGCGTCCGACATGTCCATCTTGGGCGAGTTGTCTTTGTTTTCTCGAATGAGTGTCTTTTTTATGTGTAGTGAAATAGACAAAGCGGATCAACCGGCGGCAAGCAAGTCAATGAAAGAGAGAATTATCGAATCGAATTAGAAAGACTGAAGTTCCTGCAAAAAAGCACTGGATGCTAGAGACAATGCGCCAGCGCCAAGGAGAGAAGAAGACGTAAGAAGAGGAGGCAAAAACCAAAAAGAGATGCGAAGGCTCTTTCATGCGGGCCATATCGTTCTTTTGTTCAATCTTGCCCCCATCCATTTCCCCTGTTTCTCCTTCATCCTCGCCTACAATAACCGCCCTCGGTTCGTTACGCCGTCCTGTTTTCGGTTCCCCGTCGTCTCATGTCCAGATATCACCAGAGTCTGAGGCTGAAGTTTCAGGACAGGGGTTGTCGATGTTCCCCCCAACAAGCCGTCAAGCCCCAGACTCTCTTTCCAGTCCTAATTGTTAATTGTTAGTGCATCTTTTTCAGCACAACAGAGTCAGTAATAGTGAGAATAGCGTGTGACTAAGCAGGACAACGCCTGTTTCAGCGATCCTAAAGCCGCCAGGCGGCCCCCGTAGTTCACACATTATTCGAGTCCCCCTCCCCGGACGGAGGCCCTGCAGTGTTTCCAGTCGTGTTTTGGATTCCGTCCAAAGTCACATTCTGAGGCGCGCCATTCGTCGATCCTTCGTCTCTAGTTGCCGTCTTATCCCTTCCCTTGGTTTTCTGGCCTTTTTCTTTGCTTGTAGGTAGGACGAAAGTTGCTTCGCTTTCTGCTGCTGTATTGCATTCTCTGAGGTGGGTGATGCAATGTAAACCCAATTGATTAATGGATTCTCTCAGCCGCTTGAAATAGCCTCTTCTTCTGCGTCTACTTTCCGTCTTCCCGCCCCGATACCTCATTGTTGCATGAACCTATCTCATGTTTAAGAAAGCAATGGTTTAAGTGACAGTTGCTTATGTGAGATTTGGTTTAGCATATTTAATTTTGTGATGTTGTAAATTCGTAGTGCTTCCCGGAGGTGATCTACACCGAGTATGATCAAGCTTGTTGCCAAGCCGCACATCATGTCGAGACGCAAGCCGAAGCGACGCTCTGCTTAGCCATGTCCCTTTAGATTCGCGCACCGGCATTCGATAGCTCCAGAAAATCAAAACAGCTCAGTCAGAGGGATATACTAAGGCCTAGATTGAATGCCTTTGAAGCTGGTTCTTCAACTTCCTTGCTGCATTTCGCATCTCGAGTCCGCCAAGGACCCACACTTGGGAAGCAAATCTTCACTGCGATTCTAACCCATCCCAAGTGAACCTACGTAGCCTTGCCATTCAACGCAAGGTCAATATTCCGCGCGAATCTTGTCTCCCCTTTTGGCACTTACTGCGTTTGTGACTTATTACATGTAGCTCATGCAGGCATTGCAATAATTCGAATTGCACTGCGATTTCGACCCATCTTAAGAGGCTCAAGACAGTTTAAAGGCGTGACACACTCTCCGAAAAAGAGTCAAATGTAAGCAGCGAGAATTCGTAGAGGGCCAAACCAGGCTATGGGCTGTACTATGCAACCCACAAGTCTGGAACGCGGTCTGCACTGCATTCTTAACCCATCGCAAAGAGTCAAAGTCGAAGAAAACAAGTCATCACTGTGAGTTTTTGATGCCAAACGGCACGAATACCTGCAACGAGAACAACATTGTGCAGTGTCTACCTACTTCACTCCCCGTCCTTACAAGTGAATCAAAAGCAGATGTAACCCCCCATCCTCACTGTCCGGTCTCCGCGCTTTCTGGTGAGTTCTGCCATCGCGGAGAAGGCCGATCATTCACATGTTGGAGAATCTACGTGCCATAACGCCCTTCTGCCCCTGGTCACTTCATCAAGTTCTTCGCGTCAACCATAATACACGTCTTGAGTTCGACTCCAGAGCAAATCCGGCGACAATGTCAGATTTCTCATCAGACTTCCCGCGCTGCAATAAACATCGCTGCCCGTCTCGTTACTTATTTGCAGGCTGGACGAACCCAAGATCTACTTTTGTTTCTTCCTCATTTGGCCTGGCTACTAATAGATTGTCGCCATCATTCATGACTTCCATATCAGCCATATAGCTAATGCGGGACGCCTCAGCCTTGATTCTGCCACGACTCTCCTGAAAGTGGAGAATCTCACCCGGGGACGGAGGCTGGAGGAAAGTGGATACATACGGAAGCGTCCGTGACAGGCAATTGGGGAGGTATCTGCCGGGCGTGTCTTTAATAGCTGCAAGCCGAAAACAGTCAACATTCTCCCTCCATCGGCAACAAAAACTCCCAGCGCAGCCGTAATTCGGAGCTGATACTGAAAAGCGGTGGGTGGCAGAGATACAACGCTCAAGGCCGGATGCAATCGCATCCAGAGACGCTGGTTGCTACCTACCCCATTCGTCTTGCTGGAGAGCAATGATCTCGGTTTCGGTTTTGCAACGCTGAGAAGGGGGGTTCCAAACCAATTACATCTTTCATCCGTCTACATCAACAAATCTCAGGAAAACAAGGTGTTCAGATATCGTGGCGCCATGCGGCTCACGCTATGTATATTGACACAAAGGGTAAGAGACTCTATTAGTCTTCTTCTCACATCCATCCGATACTATGTACGTCATGCCGTCATTCAGATCGTAAAAGTCTCCTCCCTTCGGCTCCAGCCGAGGCCAAAGGCCAAATACCACCGCCGAAAAAAGGGGGTAAATAGAAATTAAGTTGTAAAAGAAAAAAAAGTTCTCCCTCCACAATGGAGAAAGGGGGTATCAAGTAGTCTTAACAGGGTTATATCCTCTAAACATTTCGCAAGGAAGATAGTTATTTTCAATAAAGGGCGTAGCGGCCTGAAAGCCAGCCACGTCGGAGAAGGAAGCATCGGTTTGGAACGGTCCAAGATTCGACTTGAGCGTCCCGCGTACGGGAACAGGCTCAAAGGCTCCGGTGGTGACGGAGGTGTTGAAGAGGCGGATCTGCTGATCGCAGGTCGAGCCGTTGGCGAAGATGGGCTGGTTGATGATGGTATCGAACATGGCCAGCGTGTAAGGCGGGGCCTTGCCACCGCATGATGACTTCTTCATCTCGAGGGACATGTACTTGTCACCGGCGGTACCGTTGAATGAAGTGCCGCCTCCAGCGGTAGCCGAGTATGCATTGCATTCGGGGGTAAAGGTGGCGGCGTGGACTTCGGTGCCGTACGCTTGGGAGCCGGTGACGGCAGCGGGGTTGGAGGCCGAAATCAGTTGCTCGGGAGCCCATCGGAACGATGATTTGCCGTCGCCTAGGAGGTCCAGAAAGGGGAACTCAAAGCCAGATTTCTGTTTTCCGATGTTAGTAAAGTTTCTCCAGGTGGAAACGTGCTGCAAGCAGGACTTACACTAAAGTCGGGAATTCCAAAGTCCTGAAAACGAATATCGTGATCGTGACCAGCCTGGACGACAACGGGATACATGTCGGCTGGGAAGTTTGGCATGAGAGCCCTGTATGCGCCCTCGAGAATGCCATACTGCTGCGGAATGATTTGGCGCGCAGTCGTCATGGGGATCGGGATGATGACCATGGTGACGTTCAAGAGACCGGTGGCGTTATTCGGGTACTGACTGAAGATGGGGTTCGGCTGGTCGACATTCGTGCAAGTGAGCGGAGTAGCCTGGGCGGCAGTTGTCTGCATCTGGATCCCAAAGATGACCAACAAGACCGCGATGGACGCCTGAACGAGGTAGTTGGAGAGCGGCATGTTGAGCCAAGAAGATAGGTTATCGCGTGAAGGAAGAGAGATCTTCTTCAGATCTGGGCAAGGCCAAAGGGAAGGGAGGATGGTGACCATCTTTTAAGAGCTCCGAGGGTGTAGAGCTGCAAAAAGGAAGGAGAAATGCCAGTGAAACATCAGTGGCTTTTTGGGCTCTGATCCTGGCGGTCGATCCGGAGGTTTTCTTCTTTTGAAGGTTTACCGGTACGGATACCACGCAGCCCTTTTTCAAGACCGGGAGCCGCGACGATCAGTGATGGACATTCGAGTTCCCGGCGGCACTGGGCGGAGTTCGTGGGGGCGTGCTGATGTGACGACGATCCGTCCAGAAGCCGGAGTGAGAAGTTTGAACAGGCAGGGCTCTCCCGAGATGTCTAGGTTGCCTGGAATGGGGCCAGCCGCTGGGATAAGAGCAGCAGCGAGTTGCAGAAAGTGTGATATTGGATAGACGACGGTGTGGGCGGGAGGGAGCTGCATCCAACCTAAGAGACATCTGGGACGATGGCGCATCCCCGCACGGATGAGATGTGTTCATGGTTTAGTCGAGCCAGCAAGCGACGTATCCATGGTTTTGGGTGTGTGTGTGTTTGGATTGGACGAGAGGGATTCTCGAGGGATGGACCATGGCTCGGAAACGAAGAACCGAGTGATGAAAAGGTGGACGGATGGGGTGGAGAGCGCACACACAAAGTGCTGCTTCTGAGAGAGAGTGACACGGTGACAGGGCCAGTGCCGGGCCTTGGGAGTTCGGGAGGGAGAGAAGCCAGGCGCTCGGCTGCAGCCACAGCTCGGATGGCTGGAGTTCCGGGCAGCTGGGAATGGCTCCAAAGTCTCCAACGTCCCCAAGAAGACCAGCGTGACCAGCCACGGACACGGAAGGCCGAGGGACCGGCCGAGGGAGGAATGGAGTTGATTGGAGCGCCGTCTCGACGTTGGGGCAGCCTAATGTTGACCACGCGACATATGCAGCGGATGATCGTTAGCCTGGAAACGGTAGAAGTTATTGATCGTTCGATTCGTTCCACGCAGTTAGCCAGCGGTCCGTTCTGGAAAAGCCTCATCTTCAGCCATCATCGGCGATGGCGTATGGATTATTGTGTCTCTGTACATTGTAGTGGTGCTTTGGTGGGTTCGTCGTTCTCCAAATGCCACTGAGAGTCTCTAGATCAGATGAAGTGAGAGGATCCGTACGAAGCATCTAAAAGTGACACTTGATGGTGGCCACTGACACGCCGGTTCACTGGCATTCCTTGGTTTGCAAAAGGTTCGAAGTTGGTTGACAGCGCAAAAGTGGCACCCATGACTCGGCGGAGACAGGAAGGGCTCTGGTCCGTTGTTAGAAGGGGACGACTGCGACGGCGGCGTGTGCGGGTTGTCTTGAAGGTTGAGTGAAGATCCGAGTTTCACATCGCCGCCGGCGTCATTGCAGCTAAAGAATACGTACTGGTAGCAAAGGAGAGAACTGCCTCCGTTCCCGAACCGAGCAGTACGTATATTATTAGGTAAGGCACTTTCCGTTATGGGGAGGCATCAGGGTCCTCTCAGAACGTTGGAACCGGGACCCACTTGATCCGGCCTAGCGCGGGCTTTACCGAGCAGCGCTGCAGACTGCGCGCGACAAGGCCCGCCATCACCCTGCCACCTCGGAAAAAGCGCAGCAAGTTGACCATCCATCTCAACGGTGTTTAATGTAACCCGCCAACCGCAGGTCTTGATAGTATGTGAATCTTGGAATAGTTCGTGATACCCTGGGCCGCATAGAGAACTACAGACCCAGACACATCCCCAATATCCCTCAGATAAACAGAATAAACTCAACTTATGCGCGCAACCCGGCTGATCAATGGCGGGCCTACGGAGTACCTACCTTACAAAGTCCCGAAGAAAGCGCGCCTTTTGGGTCCCCTTTTGGGTCTCTTGGGGCGGACACTAACGGCCGGAACTGAGCTTCCCGGCATGGGCTCATCTCCTTTCCTCTCCAGACTCCAATCTCACCGTCAATCAATACCGCGTAAGCTCATCGTGGTCGTGACTGCAATTCTAGCGGTGTGGCTTTCTGCGCGAGGGAAACAAACTCATCGCGATTTTCCCCAACCTCCCTTCCAAGGTCCGAGACACAAGCACACAAGTTCGAAAAGCAGACATTGGTTATCTTTTCCATCTCTGCTAAGGTAGACCACAGACGCGGACGAACGAACGCACACACCCCTCCACCCCCGCGCACATCTCATCCCACCTCACCATACCCCTTACGGCCACGATCTCATCCGTATTGCAAGGGCAAAAGTCAAAAAAATCCAACCTACCTTCAACCGGATCTGTTCTCCTCCGAAGGAAAGGGGAAAAACGTTCCACGGTCCACCAGTCACCACCCACCAGCCAGCCACGCCCGCCATGGCCTCCGTCGCCGATCAAACACCGGCCTCCACCGCCGCCGCCGCCAGTCTGCAAGAAAAGGCCACCGCATCCGGCCCGCTCAAGACGCCCATCGCCCTCCCGCTCCCGGCATCCTCCACCCCGGCCGTCCCGGCCCTCACCGCAGACCAACAGGCCAAATACGACGGCCTCCTCGCCCAAGCCCGCGCCTGGACGGAAGTCAAGTGCACCACCGCCGCCCACGTCGCCAAGTCGGGGCCCTTAACGGACTCGGAGCGCCAGTGGCTGACGCGCGAGTGCCTCCTCCGCTACCTCCGCGCCACCAAATGGTCTCCCAAGGACGCCGAGAAGCGTCTCCTCGAGACACTGGCCTGGCGCCGCGAGTACGGCGTCGAGGCCCTCACCGCCGACCACATCTCGCCCGAGAACGAGACGGGCAAGCAAATCATTCTCGGCTTCGATAAGGAGCGCCGCCCCTGCCACTACCTGAACCCGGGACGCCAAAACACCGACCCGAGCCCGCGCCAGGTCCAGCACCTCGTCTTCATGCTCGAGCGTGTCATCGACATCATGCCCGCCGGCCAGGAGAAGATTGCCCTTCTCATCAACTTCAAGACGTCAAAGAGCCGCGGCAACACGGCGCCCGGCCTCGGACTGGCTCGTGAGGTACTGCACATTCTCCAGACGCATTACCCCGAGCGTCTGGGCAAGGCCCTCATCATCAATGGTATGTATACGCTGTCTCATTTAACTTCATCTCAGCTAGTTCAAGCCACGGCCATGCTAACACTTCATGACAGTCCCCTGGATGGTCAACGGCTTCTTCAAGCTCATCACCCCCTTCATCGACCCCATGACCCGGGACAAGCTCAAGTTCAACGAGGACATGCGCCAGTACGTGCCCGAGGAGCAGCTGTGGACCGAATTCAGCGACGGCAAGCTCGAGTTCGAGTACGACCACTCCGTCTACTGGCCCGCTCTCAACGGCATGTGCAAGGAGAAGCACGAAGCCCGGACGGCCCGCTGGGTCGCCGGCGGAAAGCAAATCGGCGAGTCGGAGGACTACCTCGGCGGTGCTGTCGAGAAGGGCGTCGGCGCGGAAGCTGCTGCTCCGGCTGCTGCTGCTGAAGCAGCTCCGGTTCCGGCTGCGGCCGAGACACCTGCTGAGGTCAAGCCCACTGCATAGGATTCTTGACATGGTAAATGTTGAGCGGGAAGCTTAGAGGTTGATTTGAATCATTACACCTTCATAGACGGAGCAAAAGGCGCTCAAACTAATAGCAGGATAGAGGGGCAAAAGGTAGACTTTTGGGTGCTTCACAGAGGCAGTGAGACTGACGGTACGATTGCAATTGTGCCTCCTTATGTAGATCTTCTCACATATTTATTTTTCCCTTCCATTTTCTTCTTTGTTTCGTTCGGGATATGACAGTTGAAGCTCTCGCGAGGT
This sequence comes from Colletotrichum tamarilloi, assembly GCF_030869305.1. Lineage (NCBI taxonomy): Eukaryota > Fungi > Ascomycota > Sordariomycetes > Glomerellales > Glomerellaceae > Colletotrichum > Colletotrichum tamarilloi. The sequence continues at coordinate 39,815 of NW_026849454.1, forward strand.
GGTTGTCCCTGCGCGAGCTCTTATCGTTATCGCCGATAAGGCTGCACACCAATCGCGCAACCCAAACTCCAAACCCACAGCTCCCGCCAACCCTGTAGCCTTCCCATCCCCAAACGTCACCCTTTCTCGGCGCAAGCGCAAACACCAAGCTGCTGCCACACACCGACTCTCAAGCCGTGAAACAGCTCCGACCATTCTTATAACAACCATATAAACCACCTCCTATTGCAGCGCAAACACCGAATAGCACAATAGGGCTCTAGGCACACATCACCACACACGCGACAATGGCGAACCTGCCGACAACGAAGAGCATCCCGGGCAAGGAGACGCCCGGCCTGCGATACCCCTCCAACGGCAAGACAATCTACCACCGGCCCCTGAACCGCACAAAGACGGCCGAGCTGAGCCAGTCCAGCTTCGCCTACCTTTTCAGCGAGATGGTCTCGTACGCCCAGCGCAACGTAAAGGACATTTCCGAGCTCGAACAACGGTAAGCTCCCTCGTTTCTTTCCTGCCCTTCTCTCTCTCTCTTACCTTGCCCTGGCATCCACTAACTTTGACGCTTCCAGACTCAACGTCCAAGGCCACTCAATAGGTCTCAAACTCCTCGACCTCCTCCTCTTCCGCGAACCCCCGCGCACCCAGACCCGGCCCCTCACAATCATCACCCTCCTTCACTTCATCAAACAGTCCTGCTGGCAGCACCTCTTTGGCCGACAAGCCGACCGCCTCGAGAAATCAGCCGACCCGGCCAAGCCAGACGAGTACATGATCATCGACAACGAGCCCCTCGTCAACGCCTACATCTCCGTGCCGCGCGAAATGTCCCAGCTCAACTGCGCCGCCTACGTCGCGGGCATCGTCGAGGGGATTTGCGATGGAGCGGGTTTCCCCGCGAGGGTGAGCGCGCATAATATCGCAGCAAAGGACGAGCACGAGATGTGGCCTGGCAAGACGGTGTTTTTGGTAAAGTTTAGGCCTGAGGTGTTGGAGAGGGAGGGCTATCTTGGGAAGAGCTGAGCCGAGCTCCTTGGGATGAGGGGAGTCGTCGAGGAGGTGATGGAGTATCTTGATTCACGGCGTGTACAGGAAGAGCATGGGCGGCGTTTGGGCGATGGAATTACTTTTCTGGTGCCTTGTGAATACTTGCTCGTGGGCCTTTGAAATTCGAGGTGGGATTGTAGGAAGGCTCAATGACAAGACAGTCATGAAGCCCAAAAAGACATTGATGGTATCATTCCACTGTCGATAAGGTCATAGATTTTTCGATCCATAAACTCCATTGCAATTAGCAGTTGTTGTCTCTTGCCATGGGTTGAAGCTGCCTGGCACCCCAAGAAAAACCCACGATTCACGATGCTGGCCTAGACACGCCCTGCGTCCCCAAAATCAATACCCGGGTATCCCATAACGCCTCCTGTCACCTCGTCCCAGAAAATGTCTCTCTTTGCAATCTCCATCCCTCTACCGCGGCAACCTCTTCCCACCACCACTCCCACCCGCAGCACTCCCCCCAACCCCGGCCTGCCCCCTCTCCCACCCACCCGCAGGCGGCGGCCCCCGATTCATCAACCCAGACAGCCCCAAATCCTTCCACGCCGCCTCCCGCGACCGCTGCGTCGCCTTGGTAATCCCAAACGCCGCGTGCTGGTCCGGCACCACGTCGTCCTCGTCCTCCGGGTTGATCGGCTGGTGCTGCGGCGGCACGTAGACCTCGTCATCCGGCAGCTTCTCTTTGCAGAAATCCTCAAAGAGGTCGGCGTCGCGCGCGCGGTGCATGTGCACGTACGTATGGCTAGCGTCCTTGTTCTGTCCGGAAACGCAGGTAGTCAGCACTTTGCGGTGGGTGATGCGTGTGTAAGGGGGGAGAGAGACGTACCAGACCCATGACTGCGTGTTTGATTGGTATTCTCAGCTTGTATTTTCGCGGCGCCAAGGACCAAGGTTGAGTATAGTGGTGGCTTTAGGTTTCGTAAGGTAGATTGCAGGTCGTTTTCGTGGTGTTGGGTGTTGGATCAATGTTGATGTTGATGTTGATGATGGATCTCAAGCTCCCCACCATTCGGCAGATCCCGAGCAGGGGTCACCATGCACTGCGGCAGCTGTCTGCGAAAGGATCCAGCTGGCCCTGCGTCACTGTACATCCATCAACGACTTCGCCAATACTTGACTACCAAAAACCCAAAATGACCCTCTCTATGACCATTCATATTGGTTCCAAATGGCATTGGTTTTCATTTGTGATGATCTCACTTGCAAGGGACAGATGGCGAGGCAAGAAGCCCTCTCAAAATAACACCATGATCGTCTTCTTGATGCGATGCTCTAATTTTTATAGTTAATTCATGCTACAGGTGTCTAGGTAGCTTTGGCGACTGAGTGCCAGGCACTTCGACCATGCATCGGAAGAACTACCATCTCGAGCCCATCAAATCATCAAAAGCCTTGTCTTCAACAGACTCGTCTCCGTCTCCGAACAAATTCTCCCTCAGTAGGCTCCTCTTCGACAGGCTCGCTATTCTCGGGGATTTCCTCGTCTTCAGGGCCCTCATCATCTCCGTCACCTTCGTTGTCCTCAACCTCGTCTTCGTCATCGTCACCATCTTCTTCATCATCCTCATCATCCTCATCATCCTCATCAGAGTCCTCGTTATCGTCAGAGTCCTCGTTATCGTCAGAGTCGTCGTCATCGTCAGAGTCCTCATCATCGTCAGATTCTTCGTCATCATCAGAGTCTTCTTCGTCCTCGGGATCTTCATCCTGCGGCTCCTCCTCCTCGGGGACCTCATCACTTGGATCCTCTTCAAACTGTCTCAAGCGAAGGTCGCGACGATCCTAGTTGCCACGCGTGACCGAGACGTAGACTGTGTGGTTCTCGTTCCACCAGTAGCCACTTTTCCCATTGACAACGCACGTTGTTTGAATCGGGTTCATCATCCGTGCAGTTGTCAACGAATAGTCCACATTGTCAACTCCACCAGCTGAGCATACGGTGGCCTTGCATGTACCATGAGTCTGGGTGAAGCAAGTTTTGTCGGTCGATACGGTGACTCCATCCTTTTGCCCGGATTGTATCTTTGCGAAAAGGGCTGGGCAGTCAAGGGGGTTTGGGGCAGTGATCTAGTTCTCTGTCAGCTCTGTGACATCGGTACGATGTGTGTTCTTGTCGCTTTATCGCTGATTATGCAGCAGTAGATACAGGTACATGCGTGGAGATGTGACAGGAAGCATGATCCAGAAGAGATGGAACGAGCAGACAGGAGGGAAAAGAAGCTTACATGATTGCATCCCCAATCATTTCCAACGCCGGGAATCATCTTGGAGATGGCAGAGCCCACGTTGGTGGTTGTTTCACGTTTCAGTGTCTCGAAGCTTGGGACATTGTGAGACCTGGGTTGAATCTCTTCGTGATGCCGAGGTTTGACTTCCTCGTGGTGACGAGGCTTGACGTCAATGGGGCTGGAAATGCCAAGGGCAGCTAGTGTCAGAGTGACAATAGAGAGAGAAAACATCTCGGTCGCCTGGCTTTTGATGTTGCCGAGTGGCGTATTTCTGAGTGGAAGAAGTGACTTGAAAGGAATGCTGGCAGAATGTGTGTTGGTCCAAAAAAGTAGAGGGATGCTGTGGTGTCGTTGGCAGACGAAGGATAAAGAAGAGATGGAAGAGAGGGTGGGAGTCGGTTTGGGGAGGTTTATATGGGAGAAGACAGACACTCTGGTCCTTGGACTGCTAACAGCTTGGAGCTTCCACGAAAGGAGGAAGTTACCTTCTTCGATGGGAAGCTTGCCGACAGCAACTGCCATATCTACCCTGGAAGATGATGAAGTCTCCGATCTCTCCTTCCCGTCGCCAGCGCCAAGGTCATCTGCGGAAGTTGCATCGTACTCCTCAACCTCCATATCCCTGTCCTTGGAACCTTCCCAATCTTGGTGGAAGTCGTCCCTCACGTCACACATACCCAATCAAGTCAGGCGACCGTTTGCTCTGCACGACATTAGCGGCAGGATCATCCTTTCCAAAAACAGGAGGATGGCAGGAACAGCTCAAGATTTCGAGCAGCGACGTTTTTGATGTTGATCCACGACAGAGGGCTTGAGGGGAGAAGCACCTTTCATGACGCACAAGCGGCAGGTACACGAGGTTTCGGTTTCCTCTCGCCGGACCGATTCTGCGTCGTTGCGAGGCTACACCGATCTATTCCGTCCTCTATGATTGTACCACTCGTTGGAAAGATCGAGTCTTTGTTGCTCCTCCCTGCGTAAGTTGATGGGGAACGACCGCGCGATCATGGCCACCCAAGAGTGACCGGGATGTCGTCACCGCCTTCCTCGAATCACAGCTGAGGAAGCTTGAAAGAAACCACGTTGATGTCTCGTGTTACTGTACCATGTGCACCGTTGCAACTTGATGTCTCGGTTGCCATCAAGTTCGGAGCCCGGTGTTGCGCATTTCCAGGTTCAAGGTCCGCGAGCTCCCACACCGACACTTCGGTCAGGGATTGGACACGTGGGGATGGTCTTCCAGAGCACCATTTTGCAAGCACATATTGTCGGTAAAACCTGAGCTCCTGATTTGGGCCGACTTTGATCCAAGCTAACGCAGGGCTATCTGTCCTCAACTCGACGAGAGCACCCGGAGATACAGGGGCATATAGCGGCATCAAAGAACCAGCATAGGATCACAGAGACTCATATGCCTCTCATACCTCTACATCTTGACCAATTGACCAGTCATTAGTAATATCATAGCTGCTAGTGACTAGAAAAGAAGTTCCTCGTGTGATCCATTTACTAAAGAGACTGGGTGTAGATTGAGAGATGGGTAACCCAGTGGTTTCGGCAATGATATGATCGGCCCAGACATGCGCTCTTCGAGATGTAAAGAGCACTTTACGTAGAAACACCTACAGCTGGCCAGAGTAATTTGCAGCTTGATCGTGACGAGTCGTCATTGCTATGAGACCTACATAAGCCCGCCACCTCAACGATTCCTCGCTTCCACCTGGGGCGATTTAAGAGGATCACGAGAACTTGTCCATGTTTACCAGAATTATAGCAGCAACAAATTGATTAAGTTGGCCAATCTAGCTTACCAGACTCTTTCCAGGCATACATGAAAGTCTGCCCAGCCCAAAAACATTTCATCCAAGTTGCTTCGTGCTCATTACCTGAGTCAACACTTTCCCGATATCCGCTTGTCTGCACACGGGGTTCAAGCAAGTTTATAGTTGATTTGACAATAGTGAAGACGTCCAGCTAGGGAGGGATATACACTGGCAGAACCTCAAGCAAGGTGCTATGGAAGTTATCAGAGTATCAATATGATTATTCGCGCGGAGAACTTAGATAAAACCGACAATCAGAATCAGATTAGTGGAAGTCTCTCATAGCCATGCTTCCCAATGCACTCAGAAAGTTTGTAAGATAGAAGGCCAAGGAAACACTCAAGCCGTCTGCTTTTTCATCCTTTGGAGCTTCACATTGTGCCTCTCACGTCTGTGCCAAAGAGCCTGCGATGCAAACAATATACCGATGATCATCGTGACACTGAAAACAGTCAAAGACAAAATCTTCCATAAATCTATGCATGTTTCCGGATATGATCGGAGCGGGTTGAAGTCATTTTCTCCAGGCTGGAGTGGGTCGGTGACCGGCGCGGTGGGAATGACGGGAGCGATCGAAGTGGTGGAAGTGGTGGGATCGGGGGTGGACATCTTTGAACAGTCGTCCTCAGGTAGATAATGGATATGTCAAAGCTGAAGCGAGTCAGGTTCTAAATCAACGATGCTACATGATGAGAGGCGCGGACGATACTAACTTGTTGTAGGTAATGGCAAGTCTGAGGTACAATATCACCTTGCGGCAATGTCTTCCCAGCGCCAGCACGGCCGTTCGTGAGAGTTCCGGGCTCGTTTGTGTGATATGGTTGTATATTCATTCAAGACGTATCTTTCTGAAATGCAACTAGTCAGATCCATCATCGACGGTACTACTCGGGGAGAGGTGTGCATAATACCAAATATGAAGTCCGAAGTGCAATAGCACCTGGCATCGAATTCCCAACGCCGGCGCGATGTGTCTTGAACTTCCCGAGTTCGTGCTTAGGTGGTTTCTGATAGTATATTCGTCCGAATGGCAGTTGATGTATCTCTTCGTCCGAGTATTCCATCCGGTCGAGGTCATCTCTCACATATATATCATCCCATCACAACAAAGCATCTGCTGTCCACAGAACAGCGTCGCCCCCAGGCCAAGGGAAACACCACCACCCACAAAGGAAGCAAAATCACCTGTGCAGTCATCCTTTGACATCTCATTTACCCCCGGCGATTCTCCACTCACCCAGACTGTTCCTGCTCTTTACGCTTCTTCAGCGGACTCTTCCACTCTTTTCTCTTTGGCAAGCACGACGCGAGAAGATGTCCCTCGGTCAGTGAGGTGTTGACCTGTTCACCATCACAAGGCACTCAATCTCCCCTGTTGACCAAAAATAAATCCCACCCATCCTTTGATCACACGCCTTTCAGTCAACAGACTGTCTGCCCCATCTTGATCCTCTACCTTAGCCTCGACCAAGTAGGGCTGCTCTCCTGCACCTCCCCTCTTCACAGTCACTCACCTCCCACACAAAGCCATTGTTTACCTTGACCTCCCACATACATCCACACTTTTCCTTCAGCAGAGGTGAAATTTTCCTTACTCACCCCATCTCCCGACTTTTCCGTACAAACCAGACACCAAGACGACGCGAAATAAAATCCGGCAAGGTCGGGGGAGAAGAACATTGCTCAAGAAGGAGGCCGCATTCCTTCCCCCCTTTTCCCTCAGCACACCTCACCCAAACCAATATTTCGCATCGATTCATCATCCGACGACTACCACAACAATTAAAAAATCACTTCCATTGTGAGCGGTAAAAAGAGATCCCATTCATATTTTTTACCGCCCTCGCTCTTCTCCCAAACAAAAACATCACAAATATCACGTGCGATCGTGCCCAGTAGGTGATTCCTCCTTCTCACCACTCACGTCCCCCCTCCATCTCGAAAATAGTAACGACTCACCAGCGTCTAGACGGAGCTCATTTTGCGATATCGTTTTGGCATTTCTGCTAGGTTGCTTCTTGTTGTTTGTCCAGCATTTTGCAGCCTACAGCTATACGCACGATACCAGTACAGTTATTCGACTTGACTCGACACAACACAACGATACTCATTGCTCACGATACCTGCTGCTGGCCGTACATCACTATACCCAAGCGAACAGGACGGCGTCATAGGCATCTACAAGAATCCTAGTGCCCCTTTCAAACATACCTTAAGTCCCTATTGCGGGCATCCTCCAAAATGGCGCCCTCACCACTGCACTCCCTCCCCTCACCAACCACATCCTTCAAGCCCATCCTAGCAGCGTTCACACAGCCGCCAACAGCAACCCCAACAACCTTCATCACGACAGTCGCAAAACTCGTCCCCCGAACCGTGACGACCGTCTCCGTCTACATCACCCAGGTCCCCTCGGCCACCGCAGCACCAGACGCACCAAAGCTCAAGGACCCAGTCTACGGAAACCTCACCTGGACCTTCATCGTCGTCCCCTGCGTTCCCGTTATCGTCCTCATCTTCTTCATCTTCACCTGCTACCAGGAGCGCCGCCGCGCCATCAGAAACATGAAGAGGAACCCCGATATCGAGATGCAAACCTTTCACAGGTTCTGGTTCCCCTGGCGCGAGCTCGATAAGAACGAGGTCCCCAACGAGGTAAGTACAAGCAGAACCAACCCGTCTTCTTCTCACATCACCCTTCCCCCCGGTGCCCGAGATGGTGGTGATGTTGGTCCTGGCGATGCTGCTGCTGCTGCTTCTGCTGCTGCTTCAACTTCAGCTCCAGAAACCAGCGGCAGCACGTCCCCAGGCATCCTCATCCTCGGAGAACACCCCCGTCGCAAGAAGCGTCGATGGGCAGCGTGGCACCCAAGTGACGGAACCCAGATTCCCCCCATAACCCTCTACGAGAACCCCCCTTCCTGGGGCCGACGACACCTCTGGTCCGAGGTCATGGCGTATCCATCCCTCCTGAACCCAGGCCTCATCCGTCGTCGCAGCAAAACCCCCACCAACACCAAGCCCGACCCCGCCGACGATACCTCCTCCTCTTCCTCCTACTCCTCCCCTCCGAGCCCGAACGCCTCTCCCCCGAGACCTACCCCCCCTCGAACCGCCCCCCCGAGAACCTCACCCCCTCGAACTCCCGGCGGTCTACCTGTAATCACCGAAACGGAATCCGACGATGGCGACATCGCCACTGCTCTGAGACGCCCCCGATTCGCAGAGCCCACGACTCGAATCATCGAACCCGAACGCGAACACGGTCCAGGACGAGATACTAACCCACACCCTTCCCAGATCTACGGAAGAACAGGCCGCCGTCGCCACTGGGGCCAAGAAGACGACCATCCCCGTGAGGGCCAGAGCTCCAGCTCTAGCGAGAACCAGACAGACACGTCAGACGAAGGAGACACCAACAACGGCTCTGACAACGATGAAAACCACTCGGACGCAGACTCCATAACCACACAGAAGCCCCTCCGTCCCCCAACCGACATCCCCTCCTTGGGCCGCTTCAAGGACATCTCTTCCTCTACTGGCACCAGTACTCCAAAGAGCACCACCGCCGCAAGCAGCGGCGGCACAGGCACTTGGGCAGCAGGCCACATCCCCTCCTACTACGGCGCCTCTCCGACCCCAGCGCACAATTACGCCCATCAGCAGCAGTCATCTTCAAGCGCATCCACCTCAGCAACTCCAACAGCAGCAGCAGCAGCAGCCGCTGGCGCCGCAGCCCTATCCCGCCGAGCCCATACCGCAGCATCTCGAGCCTCCGCCACAAACTCAGACGGCGTCTCCCCGCTCTCCAGCGCGCGATCCTCTACCGTCACCGTCACCGGCGACGCCCGCCGCAGAACAACAAACACCGTCTCCAGCATCGGATCCGAGCCGGGCTCCCCGACGGAGGGAGAATCCCGCTCCCCAACCCGCTTCGGCACCGTCAAGTGGCGTTCAGCTCTCGTCTTCGATTCTGACGAGGAAGAAGGCCAGAGCAGCAGCAACAACAAGACAGGAAATAAGAATGCCAAGCCCTAGAACAGCGAGGCCTCTTCTTCATCTTCCGGTGCTGCTGCTGCTGTAGACCTTAACGCTGTTACCGACGAGCCCACGACCAAGACCAAGTCAAAGGCCAAGGGCAAAGGCAAGGCGAAAGCCCAACCCAGATCGCCCGGAGCCAAGACCGACAACATCACCGCCAAGGCCAAACCCAAATGCACCTGCAAAGGAAAAGGCAAAGGCAAAGCTGTAGCCTCATCCAGTGGCGGTGCATCTCCCATCGTCAGCGTCGTCGCTGAATCATCCACCTCCGCGTCCGCGTCTTCGTCATACTGCCCTCGGCACTCTCACCAAAGCCACAACCCCGCCGTCGTCGAGGCATCCCAGTCCACCTCCGCGGCACCGGACACCCGAGACCCGGCGCACAAGAACAAGAACAAGGCCCATCGCAGATCGATTACAGAGTGGCCCCGCGTCTGCTCCGGCTGCGGCCAGGTGGGATAGAGAAGAAGTATCTCCCCGCGACGCAAATCCCCCCCTGTCCCATCGATTCCGTCTGGCTGTCAAGTGAACGAGAGCGAAACGGTAAAGTCACAAGATCCAACTGATACTTTTCCGGAAGACGTGGGAGGGAGACAGATGGAAAGGGAAAAAGGGACGGCAATAGAGTGGGCGGCCGAGGTGTTTGCAAGAGGAGATGGAGAAGAAACCAACCCACGATGAATGGCGATGCCCATCCACAACGAACACACTTCCCCTCCCGAATCCAAGATCCATCCCACCAACAACACCACCATTCCCATCTCATCTGAAGAAAATCCCACCGCTATCGTTCGTACACAAAAAGCCCCGTACTCGCTTGGCGCCCCGCGGACCCGAATACCATGCCAAAGATGGAAGTCCATCCTTTTCAGTTTGCCATGGAGGGGGATCGACAAGTGGGATGGACGGACGGTTCAGTTCCAAACTCTCTTGAACCTTTTCTTCCGCACTGTTTGCACCTTTCTGCTTCTTCAGCCACAACTCATGACAAGGTGATATCCCCGTCCCTTCCCCCATCCATCACCTGTTTTCCTCTCTCTCCCCCCTTCGCTCTCTCTTGCACACAACTCTTCTAACACGTTTGAGCCATCACTCTAGTTCCCTTTCGTTCGCTTACTACACCATCCCATCCTAGCCGACATCTTGGATTTGAGATGGGTAAAACCCGCGGAACTTTCTTTGACTTTCTCTTCTTTCCTTTTTCTGAAATCTCCATGTGGTGCGAGAGATTGTGCGAGTGTAAGGATACTGTACGTCTAGGTACCAGGATAAACAAGGAGTACCTCTTTGAACTTTGCTGGGTGGATCGGGATCCGGCACGCTTTGCAGCCTGTACTATTCGGTGATGGCCCTTCCAAGCATGAACGTGATTGTCGAGGTGGTCGGCCTGTGTGTCCTTGTCAGCTCGTCTTTCGGTCTGTAGGAAAGAAGGGTCTACCCCAACAAACGTGCGTCGTTTCATGGCAATCACTTTGGCCAAAACACGTAAAAAGAAGGGATGATCCATGTCCACCAGTTGGAAGAAGACTCGAAACGACGGGAGACGCAGAGAGTCAAGATGAGAATACGTGTAACCAGAAAAATGCAGGATACCCGTCAGCCAGAGCGCTTCTCGACTGCGGGATCCCTGATGAAGTCTTTGATTGCTCTCGCCTGATACCCTAATGCGTATAGAGGCCGTCTAATAGAGAAGCCTAACAATAATAATCCCACTCCAATAATCCTTTTATACCACAAACCGCAGCTATGGCGAAACCGCATGCGTCTCTCCTTGACGCAGTAAGCGTGCCTCCAATACCCTTGTACAAAAAGTGCTGGTGCTGTTCTCCCCATTTGAAGAATCGAAAAGTAGGAAAAGCCCTGGTCTCTCCGTAAACGTAGACATCAAAGTGTATTGCTTCGTGTCTCGTAGCGCCGATGCCCTCGGACTTCTCACAGCCCGTTGGGTTATCGTGACCCCTTCTGTAGGATACTGAATCGCAAAGTGCCGCTGCTCGCTCGCTGATGGAATGTCCATGCATTGAACTCCAAAAAACGCCTGATCGTAATTATGGTGGCCCCTTCCCTTTGTTGATGACAAGGCTCGATGTAAAAAGAGACAGTAGAGGAATAGCCGCCCAAGGTGACCATCGGGCGACAGTAATAATGGTTCGTTGTATATAATACAAGCTGAAGGGAAAGCGGCTCGAGTGTGGTGGTAGTAGAGCGTCTATGCGGCTATGTTCGGTGTGATAGTCGGCTGAATGGACAGATTGACGTTTTGTAGTCCAGTGTCGAAGTGTAAATGTCGCTGAAAGACTTGTCTTCTTCACTTGTTCCCGTCAGGGGTGCCCCAGATGGGTGCGCCCAAAGGCTTGCTGACGCCAAAGCCGACACCAACACCGACGCCAATAACGAGGAGGCCAATGGCCACCTTCATGATGATGCGATTCTTCTTGCTCATGCGAGCCATGCAGGCGCAGGAGCCCCTATCACGCTTTGCGGCCTTCGCTTTGGCCTTCCAATCTTGCTTGCCCGGCCATATCGTTGGGCAGTCTTTTGTAGTTGAGATGCTCTTCATGGCATACGGATCGGAGGAGGATGTCGTGGTGATCATAGCCTCGATGTCGGTATCGAAGGGGTTCTCGTTGCGGTACGACCGCGGGGTAGAAAGGTTGCTGTCGCGGGGCATTTCCAGGCTCTTTTCGGGGGTTGAAGCAACAGGAGTAAGTGTGCCCGGGGTCGTGGCGATGGTGTCGGACAGCTTCGAGTACGCCGCCTTCTCGGGGAGAGCAATGCTGGCGACCGTGGTGTGAACGGCCACCTTTTCTTGGGGAACGGCCATTGTTGCGGTAGTGGGTTGGCAAGGCTAGCTTGCTAACGATGTGTGACGAAAGTGTCGTATCGAAAGATGAATGTTCAATTGCTGTGGATGTCTGTCCAGAGGGGAGCAGATGCAATTGCCCAAGACTGCTGCGAGAGGTGGGTTAGTCAACGGCATTGACGAGGTATCAAGAGTGAATCAGGGCAGAGGCTGGAGGAGAAGTGGGTGAAGTAGGATAGGAATTGAGATCAACGGGAACCAGACGGTGGTGAGAAGGATTGGGGTGACGTACATTGGAGGGAAGCTCACCCAATAAGTGACCTAGTATGTAAGGAATGAAGAATGACAGGCGAAGCCGAATGACTTGTAGACGAGCAGCAATGGCCTGATATCAACCCACTCGAATGGTTCCAGCCAACAGGTGAGGAAGCGGAGCAGGTGGGCAGTCGGTGCAAGTCCCAAGCCAAATGCCTTTCCACTGACAGACGGTTTCGAAGCCGAAAACTGCGGAAGGGTCTGGTGATGTCAACCGGGGGGTGGTTGGCAGATCGAAGAGGTAGCGAGACACGGGGCGCGGAAAGGGAGAGTGAGGATCGGCGTTGAAATTGAGAGTGTGGGAGTGCGGTCGATAGAGGCGAGTTGACTTAAGGGAGGAGGAAGGGGAGTGCGGCGTAGATGAAGGGTCCGAGAAGTAGGTATGAGGAGCTAAGCTGGTGGCAGAAGTAGAGAAAGCTCGATCCAACGGGTGGTGGGAGGATCAGGATTTGGATTTGGATCTTGAGGACGACAGATGGTAAACGGTAGACGGCCGAGGACTCTTCAGAGAAGAGACGAGACGAGACGAGGATGGCGAATGGCGAGAGACGAGACGTTGAAACCAGAAACCGAAGACCCGTTTAACAGCGCATTTGGGACGACCTTTGACTTGGCAGATGTTGCAAAGTTGAACCCTCGATCAAAGAGACGACACACGGCAGAAGAAGAGTAGGGCCTGAGAATGAGAGCGAACGTGCACGGGGAGGGAGGTGTCACGATGGTTTTATTGGGGATGGTATGTATGGCATTGCGTGTGTACTCTTGAGTCTTGGTCGTTTGGTTCTTTGGGTGTGGACTGTGGATTCTGGACCTGGATCAGCCAGAGACGTAGTGAGTAGGGGATAGAGAGCAGAGAGGCAGACTGGGGGGAGTGGATGTTACGACGACAGAGGTGTGTGTATACAAATGCTCCGTACAGAAAGAGAGCGGGCAGGTGCAAAGCAAGGTATGTATCCACCTGTAAAGTACGTACTCATTGGTTAGTGGCCCGACGGGTGTGTGCGAGACAGCCCAAGAGACACAGAGCAAGAGCAGAGAGACTGAGAGAGAGCCACAGAGCCACGAGAGCGGCAGGCGCCAGAGAGAGAGACAAGAGTGAGAAAGAGCAAATTGGTGAGTGGCAGACATGGGATGGACGAGCGAGACGAGATTGTGGATGTGCATCGCGCAGGGAACACCAAGATACGTACCAGTACGTATCTTTCGAGGACCCTCTTTGGACCTGGGGGGGGAGGCAAATGGAGCAAATGGAGCAATGGAACAAGCCGGGGTGAGCCATTGGGGTGTCAATGGGAGTGGGAAGAGTCGAATGGAGCCAAGATTGCGCCGGGCAGGGGTATCATGGGGACCCAGGCCCGGCTGCTATTTTCTCTTGCAGCAGCGTATTTTCCCTCGCCTTTTTTCCTTTGCACCACAGTCTGCAGTCTGCGCTATCAATATCTGTACGACTACGAATAACTGTATCCGTACGTTATTATGCCATGCCACTTTCTGCTGGGGGGGCTAAATTGACCGGGCCAGACAGGTCCACCAGCCAAACAAGGGCTGTCACTGTCAGTCTAGCTCTGACGCCAGCACCAGCACCAGCACCAGCACCAAAAAACCTGCACCAACACCAGCATCCGGCATCATCACAGACTGGTTTGTTCTTCTTTCTCTCTTTCTCTTGTGGTTGTTGTTTCTGGTGCAGGGCCCAATGCTGGAGCTTGGGACACTTGGGGTTTAGGAGACAGACACATCACACTGACCTCGACACTGACACTGGACGGCGGCACCGACTGCGGCGACGAACTCGTCGAGAAGGAAATCGGAATCGCGCATTGATGCCGTCGAATGTCGAAGCGATGCGAGGTGAGGCGATGCGATGCGATGGAAAGTATCCGTTCGTGTACTCTTGCCCTATTCCTTTTTTGCCTTTTGTCTGCTTCTATTCTCCATTCTAGGTTTTCGAGCCTTGTCATGGGCCTCCCTTGACTTTGTCCTTACCTAAGGTTCCTCTGTAGCGATGTACCTCACATGTTTCTTACCTAATACACCGACTGCAAAGCCCGTAAATCGGACAAGATACGTACCCTCGACGGCTCAAGTCTCCACGAGGACGAGGACGAGGGGAAAAGAAAGGAATTTTGAACCAGCTGAACCGGGGTCACAAACAAACTCGCAGCCCCCGTGCCTAGCCCTTTGCTCCGTACACAGTAAAGTCTGTAGACTCTTTACTAGTGTACTCCGTAGTAGATTCAGAGACTGGCTTCATTGTTGCAACCTCTATCGTGCTACCTCGGGCCAGTCCAGACCACGAATCAGGTCTGCAACCAGATCAAGTCTTGCCCTCTTTCTGTCATAAGCTGGCATGGCTGGTAGGGCTACTGGGGTTGCCGACCTGCAAGACGACTCACGAGACCAGCCGCACAGCAGAGACACACGCACACATGCGCCGTAGACGGGATGAAAGAAGGGAGCCAGCGGTTGACAGGTCTGACCAGCGCGACCATTGCACATGTGGGACGTCCGTGTGTGTCTCTGTTTCTGGCTGCCGCTCCGTGGCATCGTAGGCGTGGCCGTGGGAGTAAACAGAAACCAACTTGGACGATCTGGGCCAAATGTACTGCGTATGCCCCCCGCCATGCGCCGTAGCTAGGGCCGAAACAGGTTACTCTTAACCGTGTGCTTGCGGGGGAACTACTTCCAAGGTTCTTCGTCTTCTTCTCCATTATTGCGGCGGCCTGTGCCTGTGTTCAATGTTGTATTGTGTCTGTGCCTGTCATCAATAACAACCCTGGTGGCCTGTCAGAGGGGCGAAAAAAAAGTTGTTAGTTGTTGGTGGAAGCAAACAAGCGGGTGAATTAATGTCCTTCTTCTTCTTCGTCCTCGGCAGATATTGAGTTGATTGGCGATGACTGAGCCACCTGGAGTAATCGTCAAAAAGTTAAACCCAAGTGCATCTGGCCTTGGTAGCAGCAGCCAGCTGGGAGAGGACAAAACTGCAACGATCCAGAGGAGAGCAGGAGCAGGAATCCAGCCGCACGACCATGGCGGTCAGCCATTGAGTTATCGATGGCCCGTGACGAGTCAAGTTTGCAATGATCGACTTTTTTTTTTTCCTTGGAAGTTGTTTGCTCGTGGCCCATGGACGCACGCGAAAGATGGTAGGAATAAGGTACCTGCGCATACCTACCTAGAGAATAGCAGAGCAGGCAGAGACGACTTGCACCTGCCAGTGCCATCTGCCCGGCGTGCCACCGTGCCTCTTGCCTCGCACTTGGGGAAGAAGGTTGCAGTAGCGGGATAGCGGTGGGTTGGTTCGCGCTATGGAAAGCGCCCCCGGTCCTGGCTTCCCTTGATTGGCAAAAGTGGGGACTGGGTTCCATCTGCGCTGCCGTTTTTGGGACTGGCTTCTTTCCTTTTCACAAAAAAACACTCCACCAGCGGGAATCTCCATGTCATCTTTACTCGTTTGTTATTGGTTGATCTGGGCTCCGTGCTCCTGGGCCTGCCCTGGTCACCCTGGTGTCGAAGACGATTGAAGCGGGAGGCAGGTCCCACTTGTGCCGTTCACAGTTTAGTGCCCATCTGCACAAAGTACGTATCCCCTCACTCAATTCATCCTCCAATGCTCAGGTCCACCAACTTGGAAGGAAGTCTCTGAGTCTCTCACTGCTCCTGCTGTTGATACTGTAATACTATGTAGGTAGTGTAGTCCTGCTGCTGCCATCCATGCGCATCTCGCAGATGTATGTCTATCAGTCTCTCAATCTTTCGCAGCAATTCTCATCACTCATTGCCATGATTGCACAGTACTTTGCCTTGGTGCCATTTACCTGGTGCCGCCCCTCTTCTTCACATGAATCCTCAAGTGGAGGTCATCATTCTCTGCGCGTGTTTGCGCTGTGTTTCCCCTCATTTCGCACGCATCCATCCTTCAGGCACCCCGGACCAAGCTGAGTAGCAGCCAGTCAGTAACTGTAGGTCAACTTCAGGTTGTCCAAAGAGGCATTGCTGACTGTATGCGCTGACACAGACGTTCAACTTCACTCCTCTAGAAGTCTACGCAAGAAGTCTACAGCGTGATCCCCAGCCACTGCCGGCGCCGTCTTGTCCCGGAGACCTACCATAGACCAACTGCCAAGGGCACCCGTCAAGAGGCTTTCGAGTAACGCCACCGCGGACTGCGTACGCAAGTCTTAGCTGCTGGCCGGATACGCCCTGGCTCCCCTATCAACGACGTTCACTTTGTCGCACCACGAGGAGAAACCTCCAGCCGCCTCCAAGCCACCACTTGTGACGAGGCCGCAAACTTCACCGTCCTCGTCCTCGCCTTGTCATAACCGAATGCCCAGCAACAGACGGCACTCTTTGATCCGTAAAGAGGCTGGGTCAGTCACTAAAAGCCCGCGTATTCATCGTCCACCGTCGCTCCCCTTCGACGCTCAACCCGAGGGAACAAGGGAAACATCCTCAAGGCTCCAGGACCCCTCTTTCACTGCCTTCTCCCGCTTCTGGCATGCCCTGCTAGTCAACTGGGCTCACCTATCCCGTACCATACACTACAGTACACGCACACCCCTTGCCCCGGCCGTATCAAGGAGCACCACCACGCCGTACACTGCAGCAATTCTCCCCTCTGGGCGAGAAAAGAGGACCATCCTGGCTCCCTCTCGCCTCTTCCTTGGATAAAGACGACCTCGACACCTGCAACCACCGGTAACAGGCTATAACAGCCCCCAGTTACACAGCAAGCAAGTCAAGTCAGGATGCACATTCCGTCCCGGCGCATTGGGAGTTCCATCCTGATTCATCTTGCTGCCGCCGGACCTCTTTTGCTCATTCGTTGAGACGTACGCTCGGTTCCCAATTGGGTCTTTTGGGCCATCCGGCCGAGTGGCCGTCCCCCGTCTCTTCATCGGTCCCTCCATGGCGGCATTTTTTATCTCTCAACCTACCGGCCCTTCAACCCAAACACCCGGCCGTCCATCTTCCACGGCCGTGTTATGCCACCGGCCTTCGTCTTTATGCAGATATATGCAACCTCCCAGCGTGGTCCATGAAAGGGTCCATGCCGTGCATAGTAGCAGCTCCAGCATCAATAACTCGACATGCTAGGCTAGGCACCTTGTACTACTCCTGCGGCCTGCCATGCAAGATCCAAGGCCTCTGGAGTTTGCTATCGCTCTCCCCGCAAGACAGGCACAGGTATCGGCCCAGAATGAAATTTCGAGCGACACGGCAGCCAATGCGTTCCCCAGTTTCCATCTTGCGCTGCCGCCGTGTCTTGAGAGAGAGTTCGTCGGGGACGCTCCCCTGTCGCTTGTTACAGGATCAATATCCACCTATTCCACCCATTTTATCTTTTCCCCCCCTTTCATTGAACGCGTCGCCGTTTCCCCTTGTTGCTCGTCACTTGTCACCCATCAGTGACTACCTTGACAGGCTTTGTCGCATTGAAGACGTTCATCATGTTTGGCGAAACGACCCTGGCAATCGGGTCTCTTCATGAGGCAGACAGGCGTGACAGGATCCATCCTTGGCTTTGCCGCCCCCAGTCTATCCTGGCCACTTGTCTCGCTTGCTGAATAGCTACGGAGCGTCTCCTTCTCCCTGCATCAGTATGGATCCAGGTCGTTGTTGTTCTAACTTTTGCGTCAGAACAGACACCATCCATCCATCCATCGCTTCTTTTTTTTGCGCTATGATGATGAGCGAGAGAGTGAGACAATACGGTTATGGCCTGAGCCGTTGGATGCTGACCGACGACCGTTGCAGTGCTGCTGTCAATGTCGCATCTATTCTATCGTCTATTTTGCTGAAATTACTTGGGTTGGATCCGTATCGCTTTTCGTTCTCGCTCTCGCAACCTCCACAGGTTGTTCGATTCCTACACAATCCGCACACACCCGCGTATACATCCTTGCTAAAGACGCTCGGCGCTGGGCGGTGCTGGAACATCCTCTCCTCAGGTCTCACTTATTTTATCACTGCCTTCTGGATCATCAACGTCAACATCAGTCATCAACTTCAGCCTTCGTTGTCGTTATCGTCATGGCGGATCGATCCGCGTTTTCGCTTGACGAGCAATACGAAATATCCGCATCATAGTCCCATAGCCTCATCCACAGTCATATCTCGTTTTTCCTACGAGTACTCCTCCTTCTCTGTACTTTGTACGACTTGCGAGGCAGCAAGATGCCAAGAAGCAGCTAGGAGCCTTTCCGTGCCAAGGCACAATCAAGTCGTAAAGCTTGTCTACGGATACGGAACACAGTCTTGCGGCTTGCCAACGGTTGGCCCCATCTCCGACTGACTTGACCCATTGATGAGGTGGTTCTTCCCGTACCGCGTCCACTTTGCGCGTGGTGTCGTGTCGGCTGTCTGTCGGTCTATCAGTTGCGACTATCGATGCAACCTCGTCCCTGAGAAGCAATGAACGATTGGTCGCGACATGTCATCTTGATTGTCGCCTGGGGGCGGCGCCATCTGCCCTGTTGGCCACTGACCATAAGCAGTTGGCGGGCCTTGGTCTAGGCGTCCAGGAGCTGGGAGAAGGGGAGTTTGCACTTTGCAGCAGGGCACGCTTTCGACGACATGGTCGACACTAAACACCCCCTCCCCAGAGACATATCTCGTCGTCGCCGACAGTCCAGAACCACAGGCTCGCCGCTAATGCAAGGCACATCCAACCAGAGTCCAGTGAGCTCACACCTTTTGATCTTTCCAGAACGACGACTCCCAGGTTCCAACACAGAGGAACCCCAACCGAGAACATGGTCCGGCCTGTTGTCACCTGCGGCCTTGTGGCATTCTTGCAGCTCTGCGGATTTGCTCTCTTGTCGCCTCACCCGCCTGGCCACCCCTCCCTTTCCTTTGGTGTGCCAAGTCGTGATGCCGAACGGAAGACCAAGAGATAGGCTTGCGTCTCTTGGGTTCTTTTCCGCTTCTTGGCTTTCGTGGCCAACACACCACAATCCTATTTTGCCCGAACCGCTACACACCTCCCTCACTCGCTTGTCCCAAATGGATCGCATGCACAGCAGGCGAGTCGACTTGGTCGAGTAGCAGAGGAAAGTGGGCGAACATTGACTTGACAGACACGCTACAGTTCTATCGTGAATCCCTCTGCTGTGCCTCAAAACGACGGCTGTCAAATATCCCGCACTCGCCCCCAGATCGCTTTTTGCCGAGAACAGAATACTGCGACTGGGACTACATTCCACCTGTGACAATCGTCACACGAGTGGCTCCTCCCTGCGTCCTCTCTATTTCATTGTTGATCGTTGGCTTCACGAGGTCCAACCGGGCAGAGGGGCAAAGTGAGCAGGCCTCAACACAAACGGGGACCTTGTGCCGCTAAGCGTGCGTCGGCGACTCATGCACACAATGTCGGGGTGCCATCGTGTCATCCCCATCGCAGTGACCGCCCTGGCTATTCCATCTGATCCAAGGAAGATGACACAAATATTGGAGGAACACATGCAGCTCTGCACGAAATTCCAGAAAGCAGCAACTTGCGCAGACTGGTGTGCGGTCTGACATCATGAGGGGGGAATGCTTCGTCTCCTAGGCAAGTGAGACCAAGAATGAACCGATGCAAGCTGCTCGTGCTAGACGATAGATCAATGTGCGAGCGTGACAAGCCCCCGGGTCGCAGGATGAGCTTGAATGGTCCCATAGGTGTTCACTACTTAGTACTGGAGAGGCGGGCAAGGACACTAGAGAAGAAGCCCAACGGGGAAATCCAAATACCACTGCCCACGGAATCTAACGCCGGCCACGATACCATTGGATGCCGATGTTCGTCTCTGGTCCTAGCTCCGGAGGCGGGTGAGCTAACGGCGCAGCAAGCATTTTGTAGTACTGTACTATGTAGGCGCGGCCGGTGGACGAATGGGAGTTTACCCCTCACTGTCCCATCTTTGCGAATGGCACTTGCTATGGTTCAGTTCAGTTTTGGGAAGATCCGGTGAGAGTCGTGAGGAATCAAGATCGAGACCTAGGCGGTCAGGGTTGTGAGGTGTTCGGAAATCCAGCCCTTTTGACAAGCATCATGAGGGTTTTCGCCTTAGCCCAGGTCGGAAATTCCGACAGCCAGCCAGTTTGCGATCACAGAAGAGGCGATCACAGATGAAGAACATGGAGTGGCAGATGTGTTTGTGACGGATCTGCTGTAGGTCTCTTGACCATTTCTTGTCTCACTCACGTACATTTCTGTTTGGGGTTTAGGAGGGGTTCCTTTTCTCTCTACGACCAACGATAAGAGAGGAATTCAATTCCTTTTCCGAGCCTTTTGCTTGCAGCTTGACTGGCTGGCTCAGGCTGTCCTTGCTGCTGCTGCTGCTGCTGCTGCAGTAGCCAGAGTCAGAATGGGCATGGCAGATGGGCACGACCCCACCCCCACGTGCCGTGTGAAAGTCGTCTCCTCTTTCGTTTGAAGATCTGAGTTGAATGTTGATGAAGCCTGAAGAGCACTAGGCTAAGATGTCTGGTTTGCAAATTGCCGTTGATGGAAAACTTGGAGGGATAAACGCTGGACCGGCTGATACTCGCCGACACCACTTTACTTGCGCACTTTCAAAACATGTGTTCTAGAATATAGATACCATACCTCGCGTTTGTGCCGCGCGCGTGTGCGTGTGCGTGTGCGTGTGCAAGTGCGTGTGTGTGTGTGCGCGCGATACAGCGTCGCATTCTGGAACAAAGCTTGTGAGGGAGATATCACGTCCCCGTCCCTGTCTCTCTTACACCCATGGGCCATGGATCACGAAGGACGAACTTCAGATGGCGTCTTTTGTGCGTCTTTACGGATACGTCGAAGCGTCTTTGCCCTGGAAGGCGACTATCCTATCTCAAATCTGTGTCTGTATCTGTACCGCGGCGTAGGGCCCTCCACCCCTGGTCAAGTTTGATAGAGATAGGCGAACCCTGCGGCTGGTCTGCATGTCGCGATATCGCAGGCATCCTCCGACTCGGGGAGGGAAGATAGAGTTTTTCCCTCCCAAGGTGGTCAGATACGATTTCGTATCATCTCTATCTGAGGCTACTCTTTCATCGCTGCTAGTTTTTTTCGTGCTTGTGATGGATGATTGTGTGGTTGCTTTATCGTGGGCTTTTTTGCGCCTTGCGATATGGGGGAGATGGTACGACGTGGGGAACGCCAGTATGGGAACAGGTTGAAAATCATGGCGAGTCAGACAGACGTCTTGACTCTTGCGGACTGACAATACCCGCACAGGCGGGCAGACTAGTAACTTGTAAAGTTGCTGGATCGTCATCGCTCCGGGTTAACATTAACCACATCACACAGCCAAAGCATCCTATGTATCGATCATTGGAGAGATGGGAAGTGTTCACTAGCTGCTTGAGCCTAAGACGACCTACGAAGGCAGAGTATTCTATCAGGGGGAAGGATGCTTGGCGGCAGGAAACCTCGTGGGCTTCGGTGCGCACCTGTCATCACCTCACTTCGAGTCCTTCGACGCCGGCGGAATTACCGACCGGGGAGAAAATGTTTTGACTTTTTTTTCTTGGTGCGCTGTTGTTCGGCCGGGGAGATTAAGGGCGGAGGAATGGTTACTGCCGAGGGCCGGGCGGGTAACACGGGTATTTCTCGACCATGGTTTCGAGCGGGATCACTTCCGGGCCCGAGCAGAGCGGTGCAGAGTTGCAGACGGAGGCGCCGTTGAGCTTTGATGCGGTCTGTTTCTTCTTGGGAAGTACGAAGTTCGCTGGTAGAGTTTCATGGATGACTTATGGACTTGTGACTTTACGTTCCTTTCGTCATTCCTTATCTTAGGAAATCGTGATGCTGGGGGTTGTGTCGAGGGGAGTTTATCGTCAAGGCTGATGAGGGTCTCGATGTTGAACCTGCGGAGCAAGGTGAGGAGAATCTGTATTTAGCAGATGAATATTAAGCATGATCTTTCTCAAGCTCTCTCCTGTGCCGGGGGCTCTGCCAGGCCCTTGACGGCGAAGAGCCGCAATCTTCATCCGCGAGAGATATTGCAGCTTCCTCTTTAGAGTTCTGAGGAACGACGCCGACGTCTTGCTGATGGCGCGCATGTTGATGCTGCCATTCAGTAGCGTCGAGTCCCCCTTGAACTGAGAGTAGTGAAGAAGGAGGCGGTCTCGGGTAAAAGCAGTTGACTCTTCATGTCATTTATTTCTCACTTTTGGTCCGATAGCCAACTGTGAGCTACCATCTTCAATAGACGTCACAAGAATGTAACACAAGGCTGCTATTGGAAAGATGCCTAAGAGTGAGGCCCTCTCTTGCAGATATCTTCAGTCTCGTCTTCAACCCCGATGGCCACCACTGCCTCTTCCGCGACCTCTCCATGGACCAAGCCGTGTCTTATTGGCAACGGTTTGATCTCCTTGGCAAACTCAGGCCCGTCCATCCATGTAGTCTTCGGCGACAGTGTAATATTTTTTGAGTTTCCTGCCATTGTCGATCCAGACACCAGAATCTCGGGGCTCGATGCTAGGTGAACGAACAAGATACAGCAACAGACGCATGCGAAGAGAAACAATGTAGAGATTACCTAAAGTCCTGTCAACAACTTTGAGAACTCGACTTCCTCTGGCAGAATATTTGTAACCTCTTGGGTTTTTTTGTTAGGTATGAAAGCCTCCTCGAAGTTTCCGCATGGTAGCTGGCTTACACCTGAGTACATCTTCTTAAGCTGCCCGGAACGAGAACCGATCGTATGTAGATCTATAGTCCTGATGAGCATACCTGAACCCGTTCCCATGTGCTCGAAACTCGGGCCACTGAGATATTAGGAGGATAGGTCGAGGATGGCGGTATCGTTTCGGCCTCCCGTAATCCTTCCTTTGTTGAAGGCTGGAGGAAAAGAGAATTGTGTAATCTCTAAATAGATGCAGTAATCTGGCAGTGTCCTTCTTAAACTCCCTTAAACTCCGAATTCTATACGCATGACGAAGAGGAGAAGCTACAATCATGGCCTCCCGCCTTTATAGTTGATCTCGTTCAGCCCAAGCACTGAATTTGGGACGGCGGATTATGTTGCCTTAGCGGGACGGCAGAGAGACATCTTTTAGACCAAGGTGAAAGCCGCTTGGACACGAAGATTCTAGCCTCAACGCTCTTCCAGATCTCAACTTCTTGTAGTCTATGGCATAGCGTCCCAATCCAACTACTTATTTTAGACTTGCCCCTTGAGAATTATCGGTAACCTCTCAGGACTTGGCTGTTGAGTCAACATAAGGCTGTCAAGGCTAGATATCGAACACATGGTATTTGTATGATTGATTGACCAATATACGATCAGTTGACCAAAAGTCTTTTGCTATGGGTTGGAATCACACAAACCACTCAACTCTCAACTCGGCTGTACATCAGGGTAGTAAGTATAGTCAGAAATAGGTCCTCGACGCGACTAGTAAAGAGCTTGTGGTGTACTTCTTCACCGACCCATGATGACCCCTCCTGATGCTTATACACAGTCATAAGTGTATTCATTGATCAATTTTTCTTTGACCACTTCACTCGGCAGGGTCACGCAAATGTTACAAGTTTAAGTCCATCTCAGTGTTGATAAAGTACCAATCCAAAGCTGCAGGACCAGCAACATATTTTATGCGTCCAACGAGCCTCTAGGGCATAAATCTATCCCACACTTACACGGCCTCGTAGTCCAACACCGCAACTTGCCGCCCTCCCACCCTGACACACAATCCCCCTGAATATCAATTTAAATGTGTAGTGTTGAATAGCCGGTTGCCAGTGTCCGTGCCCCCGATTCCAGGGAACTTGTTGTCCGACAACCGAAGTGCGACGAGACTGAGATCTCCTTTGCGAGCAAGTGGCTCTAGGACATCCGAGATGGCCTTGGCCTGAACAACACCGGCCACAATGACGATGCGAATCTCCAGCTTCAGCCTCCGAACACGGTCGACGAACCCCTTGATTGACTTGCCGCTGTTGACCACCGAATCAACCAAGAGCAGCGTGTTCACTCCCACAAGAGTCTCCTTCGTGAGCTCGGAGGCACGGTTGGCGTGGATGAAGATGGCATGGGGGAACACCTCGCTGACACCAAGGGCCATGGGTTCACCACCGCGCATGAGAGCAACGATGGCTGTTCGGCTCTCGTCGACAAGTCGATGACCATCGGTATTGTAGCCCTGAACATGAGGTATAGGATATGTCTCTAGGCCGCGCAGCTCCGTCAGGAACTCGGTGGCGAGGTACCGCCCGACTTGCCCATGGGCCGCTCTGAGACTAGGACCGGCCACAGACGCGTCGCGTGTCGCAGTCATGAGAAGTTTGGCTGCACTCTTGTTCGTGGCGTGCAGAACCTGGAGGTTGGCGTAGCGGTATAGGATAGATTCCACGAAAGTTTGGCCAGAGATGTCGACAATCGGTAAATGCTCTGGATCAAGGCGGGGTGAAGAATGAATCGGGACCAAAGCCTGTCTTGGACGGAAGTTCTTGTCGCCAGTAATAACCCTGGTCAACTCAGCGTCCATAGTCTTGCTTCTAGAACGCTCCTCGCCGACGACGACGATAGCTTGGTCGGCCCTCTTGAGCATGGGCAAGTCCATCGGACTGTCTCCGAAAGCCCAGACAAACACACCTTTACTTTGCAGATGAGAGACAACGACGGCCTTGGCCTCAGGAGTAACAACGTAATCATCGGAAAAGCGGCCCCCACCGATGATCTTAACGTCATCATCGAGGCCCTCTCTCTCCAATATCAGTTTCCAGATTCGACGAAGGCCACACGTGGCGATGACGATGCCAATGCCGCGATGGCACTTGACGGCGTGAATCAGGGCCATGAACTCCGGGTACAGCGAGACAGCAGCGGCGACTTCCTCGCATACTTCGTCAAAGGCGCTTTCGACGTACTCATACAAAGCCATGGCCCGGTGAAAGAAAGCCAAGGAGTAGTCGTTGTTTTCGCTGAATAGCCTCTTCAGGGGACATATGAGGTCGTCCCAGAGCCAATGCTTTCCAAAGTTCTCCGGACCATCCCATACACAGTCAGGGTATCGCCTCCGCGAAGTTGCCTTGAGCCTCTCCCAGAACATCGAGCCCGTGTCCGCTGCGCACAGCGTTCGATCCGCGTCCAACACCAACACCGTATCCAACCGATCGCGGCCTGGGCCCGAAAAAAGCAATCGATCAGTCTCGCTTCTTACACGACGAAGGTTCTCTTCGTCTGTTGTCTCAATATTGCGCAGCATGTGTTCAATGCCGTCAGAAGAATGAGGCCCGCCGAGATACAGCGGCATGAAATGCATGTCATTCAGACGAGAAAGACGTGATAGAGCGGCGATTTCGGAATTCTTCCATTGTGCGAGGTGATGAGGTTGTAGTTCAGGGCGCGTTCGAAGTTCATCGTAAGTTCGTTGATCCCATAGACTGATAGCGGGCATGTCCAGGTAGAGGATGTGGGTGTAGACGCGCAGGTCAGCGTCGGTCCACACAACGTCATGGGAGGGAGGTTTGTCGTTCCAGAATGAGTAATGGCCGGTGACAATTCCAATACGCCCAGTCGCGGTACATTCATCGGCAACACATTGAATGGCTTGCTGTCGTTTTCGGGTCTTCGCGTCGTTGTGAAGTCGCTTGAATGCTTCCAGGCCGCCGTCGACGAGGTTCCCAATGACCTCAGACCCCTCATAGTACTGGAACCGATCTCCAAAACCGAAGTATGTCTTGAGACGGCACAAGACGTAAGACTTACCACTACCAGGAAGGCCGTATAGGCCGACGATGGTAGGCTTCTTGACGGGAGAGGTAGTATTGGAATTGGAGGCAGGCATATTGATAGCGGATGGAGAATGAGTTGTTCAGCTGATCTCAGATGAAGTGGCTATCCTTGGTCGGAATGAGATTCGCTCAACAGAGCAAGACCAAGCGGCTCCAGTTCGGCTTATGTATAAGCTTGGAGCCTTCTCCAGCTTCGTGGTCTGAGAGGAAAAGGCTTCCTTGGGGCAGTCATGAGACAAATGGCGGAAAGGGCGATTGGTTTGTTGCAGGCAGAAGTGATTCCCAATGCTAGAGGCAAGAAGTGTTTGTCCGCATTATGGCAACTTGTTTGCCTACGTAGTGTCTTAGTCTGCCTAGAATCCCAAAGACTTTCTTTCTCACTTGTGATGGTAGATTCTCGGCCGTCATTTGCTTGGTGGTGATACCGGTGTTTGCCTTGAAAAATCCACCACAGCACCTCGGGGTTTTGAAAGCGGCTTTTTGCAAGCTAAGTAATTCCTATGCTCTTGGACGTATAAGTAGCTATGAGAATATGTGATCAATCAGCAATGAGGCGTTTCCGTCTAAGGTATCCCAACCAACGGCAACAAAATCTCGTTTGTGACCGCTAGCCCTCCTTAAAGGCTAGCTGCTGTGGCGAAAGCGACATGCAATGTTTAAGGCAATCTCATATTTCCCTAGATTTATGTATTCCTCCTTTTTTTTCCGGCAAAAGAAAGTTGGTTCCTTGAGGTTGGAATACATAGTAGACAGCAGAACAAGCTGGTGGTTGAGGAGGAGCCCGTCGAACGTGCGCATTGCCCCTGTTAATTGTTCTGAATAGTTGGCTTTATTAGATTTGCCTCCTCAACTATTTCTTGATTTTAGATAAATTTACATTACATTAAATTTCCTTGCATCGAGAGGGGTATCATGCTATCATACAAAGAGTTCTTCCCGTGCCTAAATTACCTATGCAATATCCCGTCCGTCCATTCATCTAAATGTGTTTCGTTCCCTCTGTGTCGAATCCAACGGTCGTGGCCTCATCCTCTTGCCTCAAGGCCGCACCATCATCGCCACGGCTCAGACTCCGCCCCCTTGGTTTCTCGACATCCTCGACATCCCGTTCGCTGCCCTCATCAAGTTGCTTCTCCTTCTCCCTCTGTGCCTCAGCAGCAACGGTAGCCGCCACAACCCCAGAAACCCCGCCAACAGCAGCCGCAGCCTCAGCCGCCTCGGCATCCTCCTTGGCCTTCTGCTTCGCCTGCTGCTCCTTCTTCACGCTCTTCCACTCCATACCACCAGCTCCGATGAACACGGAGCAAACCATGACCAGCGCAACCACGAACACAACCTTCAGCGCTCCGTTGTAAGCCTCCAACACAGGTCCTTTCACATTGTCCGGCAGATCTGTCAGCGATGTCGCGCCGGTAGTTTGCAAGTTGATTCCCTCGAGCCCAGGCAGCCCCTTGATCCTCTTCACAAGTTCGTTGTTCAGCACCGTCTGCCCAACCGAGATAAACACGGCGCCACCGAGCGTCTGCGAGAAGAACATGATACTCGCGCCCACAGGCACGTCTTTCAGCTTAAGCACCGTCTGTGCAGCAAGATTCGGCGCCTGGAACGTCATGCCCTGCCCGATACCGTAGATGACCTGGTACGCCGCCCACTTTGCCGTGCTCGTATCCACCTCAAGCGTCGTCATCAAGCCCGCGCCGACAGACATGATGCAGATACCGACGAGCATCACGGGCGTGTAGTACCCAATCTTAGTGATGACGCCTCCTGATACGGCTGCGAAGACGGTCATGGAGAGAACCATGGGGAGGGTGCGGACGCCGGACTCGACGGCTGTAAAGCCCTTGATGGCCTGGAGCCAGATGGGGAGGTAATACGCCATCAACATCATCTGTCCGCCGAGAGAGAAGGCAGCCCAGGCGGCGAAGGCGATGGAGCGTTGACGGATAATGCGAGGTGGGACGGTCGCAGTATTGGGGAGGAGGATCTGGATGGCGATGAAGGATAGGAGGAGGACGACGGCGAGGACCAGGAGGGCAATGATTCGCCCGTTGCTCCACTGCGATTTATTAGTGAATATTTCTACTTGTAGGGCAATGGGCAATAAGGTGGAAGATAGGAGTGAGAAGAAGGGAAAATCGTGGTACTCACAGCATACTCAACACCACCCCACTGCAACGCAAGAAGCAAGCAAACAACGCCAGGAATAAACACCGACGTTCCCGCAAAGTCCAACTGCTTCAACTTATCCCACAACGAAGACTCGGTAAGATTCTGCTCCGGCGGCCTCATCACAAACGCAATCACCACCAGCGCGACGCCCCCCAGTGGCAGGTTGATATAAAAGCACCACCGCCAGGTGACCTTTGTCGTGAACGCGCCGCCAAGTAGTGGCCCGATGACGGACGCAATACCAAACACGGCCCCGAAGGCGCCCTGATACTTGGGGCGACGGTGCAGCGGGACGGAATGGACCATGACGACGATGGTGCCCGCAAAGATACCCGCGCCGCCGATGCCTGCGATGGCGCGGCCGACGATGAAGGCGGCGCTATCGGGAGCCGCGCCGCAAACGGCGGAGCCGACCTCGAAGAGGACGACGGAGCAGAGAAAGACGCGCTTAATGGGAAAGAAGGCGTAGAGCTTGCCGAAGAGGAGCTGGAAGGCGCAGGTTGTCAGGAGGTAAGCGCTTCCGTACCAACCTATGTCGGTGACGGAGTGAAAGTCGTCTGTGATTTGGGGGATTGCTGTGGCGATGATGAGGCGATCCTGTTAGTGGTGTTAGTCTCGTGGGAAAGGGGATAAAGAGGATTCTGAGGGAGGTAATACCAATGCAACGAGGAACATGGACACCAAGATGGACAACATGATTAGGAAGAGCTTCACGCCCTTTGGGTACTGAATCGATCGCGTCGTCGAGGTGTGCGTGAGAGCATGCTCGGCGGGTTGCTGTTCTTCTTCATCGTGGATTTTACTCGTCCGTGATGAGGTCGGCGGTTCGCTCGTTGGCGTCGTGGCGGGAACTGCGCCCTTGTCGCGCTTTTTGAAGAACATGGCAATAGGTTCGATCTGTTGTTCGTTCGTAGTCGTCCAGCCCAGGAAACCCAAAGCCTATAAGCTTTCGATCTTCTCTTTTTGTCTCCCAAAGTTGACGGTCTCGGCTCGTAGTCGACACTCTTGATACAAGTTCAACTCAATGTCTCTCATTCAGAACTCTGTAGATCTCGAAAACCTTCTTGACATGAACCAGAGGGGTAGTCGAGGGATGCGTAAGGAAGTCGGCGACGATGGAGAGATAAGTAGGCAAGCAACACGTTCGAAGAGAAAAGAGTCATCCCAAGTACATATATCGCATTTCCCCTAAACAAGACAAAACAAGCCTATTCGAAACAAACAAAACGAATTACCCCCCGAAAAAGGACGTAAGAAACGTCCGGTCACGACGAAGAGACGACCTAACGCATGTCCGCATGACGAGGACGACTCACATCCAACACCCGTTCGGGGATTTCTATTCTCCTTTCTTTCTTACCTCCTTACTCCCGCCAATGACAGCAAAGCACCAGACCAAAGAACCACCCTAAAAGAGCCTCCAATCTTGGCTCCCGCCCGCCCGCTCGTGTCTAGCCACGCGACCTAGACCCCAAAGACCCAAAGAACTTGAATGAGTCTAGGTCGGTCTGACTCTGAGCCAGGCTTCATTCCGAAATGTTTCCTGGAATGTGCCTGATTATGATGGCCTTCTTCGCGGCTCATGCTTACGTACCCACAATGACTTATCCACAAGTTCACCAAAGTCCATCCAACAAGAGAAATGCCGGGCGATTCTCGGATCTCAGTATTTCTCAATCGTGAGGGAAACCATACCCGCTTGTAGACGGATGTAAGCCAAGCGTATACGTGGGTAAGCAATCGGCATTTTCAATGCCGATTCACATACCTCAGTCTTCACTGGCGCAGTAAGTCAAGCCTCACCGTAACGCTTAAAACCAGCAGACTGTCCAATTAGTTAAACGCCACGCGCAGCTGCAATTGGAAACGAAGAAAACAGAAGAGTGCGAAAAGGAGTGACACGCATGAAAAGGGAGTCGTCAACTCATCACTCCATACCGGCTCATCAGGCCAGACGGGGCCGAGCGGGCTTTGGTAAGCTCCAGGTGAGAGTCGTTAGCCCGGAACTTGGTATTGTGACTCTTGTGTGGCTCATCAGAACAAATAGAACCACGCAGGCGGACGGGCATTGAATCCGGTTCAAAACTAAACCATTCAAAGAACCCCCCAGCCACAATAAAAACCTCGGGGATTTCTACACCAAAATGGGTAAAGTCCCAACCCAACCTCGGTCCCGAAGACAAGGGGTCGGCTCACGGGTCCATCGTTCCCCGATGTGCCCGAGCCTCCGGTCGTTTGGTGCTCTTCACACACACGTTTCTACCAGACGGAATGAGGGGGAGTCGGGGTGAGTATTCCGCTCCGCTCCGTCTGCGGCCCAAAATACACAGCCCTCAGCCCTGAGTCCGCACTTGTCCTGTCCGTCTCCCGTTCCTTGATTTTCTTGGGATGTTTCTATTGACTTCCCCGATGTTACCCGCCTAAAAAAAGACAAATTATGACTCTTATGCTTCTTCTCGCACGGGCTCCTTTCCCGGGCCCGAACGAATCGGAGTCCTCCGCCTCGGGGGTTTACGTTTGAATAAGGCAGTTGGTTCACCAAAGATTCGTGTAAACTCGGGAACCAGAAGCCCGTCGTTGAGGTCATACGGACATGGCCGTCATTGATATATGCCCATTTGCGGGTAACTCCCTCTTCCCCATCCGGGCAACATTGCAGTTTTGTTTTTTGGAAGGAAAGTGTTAGTTAGGTAAGACGGGCATTCGGTAGATTCAGTATGTCCAGCGGCAGTTTACGGATCAATGCCTCTGTCTTCCCATGAACGGTGATCATGTACACCCTGGCCTATAGTAGAATCGTCTCGCAAATCGCAACTGGGCCGGGGGGACTTGGAAGATCATTCGCCGGGGGGTTGCGACCAGGGAGTCATTAGACTGACAAGTCGTTCCATCTGCCTGCCCGCGTCGTCAGCCCATAGGTGAATGCATATGCAAGTCTCGTATCCTGAGTGGCAGACAGGTAAGGCAGACAGGCACCAACAAGACTCAAGTGACGTTGTATGATGTACGGATAGACCCGTCAACACTGGAAACTGTGTCATCTCGGAAGAAGTCTCCGCAACTTCGCCGATGAAGACAAGACCACCACTGCCAATCTTGCCCCTTTTCCGGTGAGGAGGGAGCCACAAGGTCCCAAAGGCGACAAGCTCCATTCAGCTCGACAGGGGGCTCATAGTCAATCATCATGTCAAAACGGCTTCTGCCAGGGGAAGGGGGTGTACGCTTGGTCTTTCCATAGACTCCCGTCTATTTACCATTAGGTAGCTTCGTCATCTCATGGTACTATCGTTACAGAGGTGGGAGAGTTGTCTCTTTGTAAAATCCTAAACACCAAAAGACAAATCCAAATCCAAAGAATGCCCTCCGAGTGAATGACCCCTGGTCTCCTTTCTACTTCAACGAGAGATTGATTTGCAGATGCCCCGGGTCCCAACTCACTCCCTTTCTTTCCCATTTTCTACCCAGGCACCGGAGCTAGCACGACGTGAGAAATCCCAAATGATGCCTGCCACATGTTCACCATCCTCTATTCGTTGGTGGCACGCCAAAATTCCCAAATTGTCCAAACATGTTTGACGAAGACTGCTGGTTCATGTTACCGTTGGGGACACCCAAATCCGCCCACATGTCCAAATCGTAAAAGTTTGTAGTGTCGAGGAAATTGCCGAGGAATTGGTCCATGGGTTGATCGTTCCGCGGAGGGATCTCCATCTTCATCGTCTGTGCCGGCGAAGGCCCGCAAGACGACGCTTCTGAGCTCGTCTGCGGCACGGTATCCTGCAGTCGTGGGATGGCAACCGGTGTATCGTAGGGCAGGCCAAGTTGGACCAGCGCGCGCTCGCGTGCCCTCCAGGCCTTGAGCATGTACACACCCAGCTGGGTATTCTCCTTCTTGGACATGTCCCATAGCTCCTCGTGGTACTGATATATCCTGTCAACCACCTTCCACGCGCGGTCAGCCAATTTGCCTGTCGGTCTCTTGTATAGTTGTCCAGCCATGACGATGAAGACGTCGATTTGGAAGTGGAGCTTGAAGAACCACACAAAGCCGGTGTTCTCCATAAAGTCGTACAGCTCGACGTTGTGCTCGTGGTGCATGAGTGATATCCGGAACATGTTGTCCTGAACGTTGAAGATCTCGGTGCCGAATTCAGGCAGTTCGCGCATGGGGATCATCATCGCCCGCATCTTGTCAGTAACCATGGATCGGATCTTGGTCGCTACGATGTGGATGTTGCCAGCCAGGGGATCACAGTATCGCTTTTCGAGGGCTACGAGCTTCGCATCGAGGTTGTCAACCAGTGCCCGGTACTTGGCAAGCGAAGTCTGGGTCGCTATTTGAGAATCCTGGCTGTCATTTTCCATGGCGCCGAGAACGACGGCCTCGAAATCGGGGATGCGGTTTTCGACGATGAATCGACCAACTTCGTACAAGAGCAGGCAGAAGGCCATCTCTGTCGGGCCTTCACGAGGTTGAACGGGCTCGGTCGATCCGGGGAAGAGATCGGCATCGTTTACGTTCTGCGGCGTATTCGTGTCCCAGTTCCATGGCAGTAGCGTGTCGCAGAATCCCGATACCATGGCATATTTCGTGTCCAACATAATGATCTGCCACCAAAGTCGTCGTCGCATTTCGGTCTCGTATGGAGTGAGGTTGAGCAGCTCTCCGTCCCTGTGAAGTCCCATCTTTTGCGCAATACGAATCAACACACCACTGAGCACCCAGGCCGCATGACGGTTATATCGCCCCTGAAGAGATACCTGTTTGCTGTTAGTAAGACGAATTGACTATTATGGCGGAAAAGATCGCGACGGACCAGGTAGAGTATCAAAGCTTGCAGCGTCATCAAATCATGGTTCTTAAGGAAATTGACCTTGGTCAATGCCGCCTTGACGCCAGCAGTGAACTTCTTGAGCGCCTCCTCTTTTGACATATCCAGCATCTGTCTGGCTTCTGACTCAGTCATGGTAAGAGATGCGACGAGGTAGATGGCAAATAGCAGAGCCTGGGCATTGTTCGCGACATTGGAGTGGTTCGCGGCCGCTTCCACGACCAAGGGTTGCAGACTGGGTACGTGAATGAGTTTGGTGATTGGGTTGACCCTTTCCAAAAACACCTGCCAAAGTCTGAATATCTGAACGGGGGATGGAGTAACGTCCTCCAAGTCGATCGCGGCGATGTCGTTTAGAAGTAGATCTACGTTGTCGTCGGGGGTTACGGCGTCGGATCCTAGAACACTCTGTTCCTCTTCCTCGGCTTCGATGATTTGTCGCATTGCGGTCAACTACGAAGAGGTCAGACCTAGCCGGCACAGGCAGGGAGCGCGCGATGCGTAAAAGGGAGGCACATCGGACTACGAGCTTCGCGGTTACGCACCTGGTCATGCACTGTTGCCCACACATAACTGTCCATGAAGCGGACGCTGCCGTCTTCAACTACGACTTTGCCCGCCGGCTTCCAGGATGTCGTGGGTGGAGAAGTGTCCTCGGATACTGAAGCGGACCCCGAGGGCAGTGGCAGCTGTGGCATACTCGGCGATGGCCCAGCCGAAGAAGGCGTAGCAAATGTGGTGGGCGAAAGAGTCGCCCCCGTCCCCGGAGGCGTCGTATCGCTACCTGTCGTGGCATACTGTTTGAGTAGAGCCTCGCATCTAGCGAGTCTTTCTTGTAAGTCCTGGTTCGGCCTCCTGCGCTTGCGTGCGGGAGCTGGTGTTGAAGGTGTACATGTGACGTTGGCCTAATACGAGTCAGAACGTATTCGGGATTCTGTATCTGGACAAACGAAGGCAGCGCACCTTTATACAGTTAGAGCAGGGGGTGTTGCGGTCGCATTTGATCTTGCGATGTTGGCAGAGAACACAGGCTAGAACCCTCTGGCTCTTGTGTTGACTGGAGTTGGTACTCATTGGTAAGGCTGAGGCTGAAGAGCCTCGTGGTTATGCAGTGGTTGCCACGGGAAGAGTGTGAAACAGGACGGCGTCGTCCATGAACGGGGGGCAACAAGACCCAACCAAGTCTTTAACACGCGTGGGCGCGAGGCCCTTATGGATGATTCCCTAGTGGGCGGAGTCCGTCGGTGAGAAAGTTGCAAGGGGTATCCGTTCTAGTGTATCCGTAGTAGTAGAGAGATGAGAAAATAAAGATGTGGCGACGAGCTGAGACCCGAGGGGTAATAAATGCAAACGGATCTAGACGCGACCCTAAAGTGGGATGAAGGAAGCCCACCCCTCTTTGGCGAGGTTCACACAAGGCGGGCGCGTGCTGTGATCTGCCGCAGTGCCAAAGGTAAAGTTTTGGCTTAGAAATTGGCAGAAAGTGGAATCCCGGGTTTACTTGAGTCGCTTGGGTGGTTCCAGGCGTTGTCGATGACCAACCAGGGCAGAGATGGGCGCTAGAGACAACGACTTTGAATCGTTATGCTTCCCCGGGTGTGCGGTGCGGCGAAAGAAAGGTGGGAGAGGGAGGGGAGGGTGTCTGTGAGTCTTTCAAGCCAAACCCGTACGTGGGGAGGGTTGATCGTGGGCTGGTCCGGGACGAGCGGACGGGAGGCCTGGTCCAGGGTCGAGACAAGACAAGGTACGTTGGGTTGGAAACCAGGGCGCCTTGTTTGAAAAGACGCGTGTGCAGCGGTGTTGCGGGAGAGAAGGATGCCTGGCGGTAGATATGGATATTGGCTCCTTTAACCCCTGGCTTCGCTTTTTGCTCACCCTACTCGTTCCTGGCGGGATATGAGTTGCGACTTTTGGTGGGATGGATGTGGCAGGGCCGGACGTCAGATGTGAGTGTGTGAAGTGTGAACTGGGCGTGGAGTTTGGGGGGTGAGGGCGGCGGCGGTGCGGGACGCGGCGGCGGAATGCGAAGAGAGGAACGACAAGGGCTTAAGAGACTGTTGAGAGAGGTGTGTGAGGTGAGAGTGAGAGTGAGAGTGTGTGACACAGAGAGTATGTGTGCTGGCAGCCCTGCCGGTACGGAGTATGTAGTCTGGTCTTGTAATGTAAGGCAACGAGGCGTAGTCGCAGGACGGCGTCGGCGACAGCGGGCCAAGAGAAAGAAGTACGAAATTGGACGTCAAGGACTTCTGTAGTAGTATGGTATGAATCCGTTTGGTGAGGGTAGAAAGGTAGGGTGGTCCAGCAGCGGAAACGGGCGCGGGTCTCACAGTCACTCGGCCTGACTCGTCGGGATTCCAGGAAACCCGATGCAGCGCAACCCAGCCAAGATGGAGAAGTGACCACTCGTACGTGTCGGGAGCGTCTCACCGGTCTTTATCCGCCTGTCTGGCTCTTGGATCTCGACTATAGTGGTTGCTCAGGAAGAAGAATTTGCGCTTTTCGAGTTTGTTCAATGTTGTCTAAACGAGAAGAGAGTTCCGTCGTAATTCTGACAGGGACGACGTTGTTGCAATTTCGAACAACTGGAGAACCAACACCTTTGGGAAAGGGACTTGACAGACAGCAAAAGCTTAGGCAGAATGGAGGGGAAGAGAAAAGACAAGGGCAAGTCAAACAGGACAGGAGGGGTGGTGGATGTTCAGGTCGTCGGAGGGAACGGACGAAACGGCGGAGGAATGACGCCAATACCCTCCCACTACAGATGTAGGCCAGATGCCTAGGTGGACTTTGTGCATGTGCGGTCCGTCTACTGCCTACTCGACCTATGCGTCTCTGGTAAGGTAGTAGCGGCGGTAGGTCCAAAGCGGCCGATGGAAGGTAAGAGAACCCTGAGACAGCCAGGGCAACCTGTGTGAAAGCTGTGTGAAATGGTCCACCGAGGCCCGGAAGCTCTGGGCTTCTGGTTACACAGTATAAATGAGCGGGTGTGCCGATGGGGTAGCGATCGGGAGTTCGAGGATCAAGGAAGATCAGCTCCAGGGTTCTCAACGGCGACCACCTGCAAGGTCAAGTCAGATACGGAGTAGTGTGTGAACTGTACTGTAGAGGCGATGCGTGCGGATGCCGATGTAGGGCAGTAAGGATGAGGAGGGCTGGAACAGAGTGACGTGGGACGGAAATGGTGATGCCGTAAGGAGTTCGGGAACAATTGGAAGAGATCAACTTGAATTGGGAGATCCAAGGTCCAAGGAACTGGTAAGAGACATTTACTATACGGACGGATAGACACGAATAGCGATGAAGACAGGGGGCCGGGGTCACAGAGTTCCTGACAGATTCAACCCACGTCAAGGAGCCCTTTCTGCGGAGGTTCTTGGTGGGTTGCGGAGGAGAAATGACGGACGAGCATTGGATGGAGGGGGTGGACTGGAAAGTGAGCCCAGATGGAAACAAGAGGTCCGAGATCCTTGCCATGAAGGAGCATGAGCCACAATGAGCCATACCTGACGGTAGCTAACTACTCACAGTCTCCTACAAGTGAGAGAGATGCCAGCATCCTTAGGGTGAGGAATAAAGACCCTCCCTTTGGACATGCGTCTAAAATAGCGGACAACGCATCGCATCCATCATCTATTGGCTCTCTTTCCCCGTGCACTTATGAGGCAAGTGCCTATCCGGAGAGCCAAGCAACCGTTGGCTCTTGTGTCCATGGCCTCATATTTAGCAGCGGGCGATGCCCTGGCGGCATTGCGTCAAGGCACGGAGCCGGACCAGTTTGTATGGGCGCACTGCCGTACTCCGTAAGCAAGGTGGCATCCAAGGACCAAGGAACCCATACTGCGTAAGGGTGGTAAAGGTAGGTAAGAATTCATTCATCTCACGGGCTGTCAGTTGACACGTGTAATAGACACAGGGTGCCTTACTTGAGAGATGATGGTGGGCAGCTATCGGAGGGATGCAGGCCCGACCTTGAACAAATCGAACGCAAGCCGAGATCCAAGATGCCCGAAGTGCGAAGGGAGGGGGCTTTTTACTCGCCGAATCCGTGAGTTTTACGGCGGCTGCAGATTGTGCACAAGGAAATCCCGTCGTTCCATTGCATGCGGCTCATAGAATTGTGCACAGGTAGCAGCTCGCGACGAGAAATATGCAAATTGCACAAACCTTGAGGCATCTAATCACTCCGAACTTGATCAAGTGACCATTGGCACGTGCTGTCTTGCACAATAGAGACAGCAAGCCAGATCCCTACTTACATACTGCGTACAGTTTAGCCATCAACTGGGTGACATGTTGGTGATCAAGACATCGAGAACTCTCTGCCATAAGCATGCGTATCAGCACTGCCAGCGTCTTTGACAAGAGACTGGAGTTATCAGTTGGAATCCTGTTTTGCTAGCCTCCTCCTGCTTTTCTTCCGCTAGATATAGAACAGTATCGGCGTTGGGATCGTTCAGATCTGCTCGCCCGTCGAAAGCGCACCTGTAGTGTCTAAACCAGCAATCGTATCCGCAGACAGTCTGGAGACCCAGTAGACACTGGAGAGATTTGCGGAGTTTCAATTGACTCTTGTGAATGCCCCGCAGCTCACGGCGGAATTATATATCATGAGCCGGCATTTATCTCCGTGATCCGGGTACAGCCGGCGGTAATGCCTGCCTGCGGATGCGGCGTCGTATTCGTTACCGGAGCTCGTCGTATTTCTCGCTTTTCGGATCACCTCCACATCTCAAGGTTCTTTGTGCAATCCCGGTTCTTCTTATCGATAAGATACTGATGAGGATAGAGAAATCGATAAGGGATGCCGAAGAGGTGCCGAAGCCGACCAATCAGACCGCGTCCAAAGGTAATTTCACAGAACGGCAGCGGGAGCCCCACCCCGGCATCGGTCATTTCCCCACAGACTCCAAATTTTTGGATCCGGTTGCCGAACAGTCATGACCTTGACGACGTCGCGAATTGCCGGAGATCAAATTGTTCAACTTTTGGCCATTGGCCTACCCAATTGAAGTCGTAATGTTGCCCATTGTACGTGTGCCATCTCATACCACTGCTCCTTCACTACGAGGCTGTGCTAACCCCCCGTGTTTTACAACAGAGAAGAACAGTGGCGCTCCACGCCGCAAGGAGCTGCCGTCGCAGTCTCCTGCAGCGCCAGCTTCCCTCGCGATCGATCCGGCCCAGCTTCTACACGACGACGACCCGTCCCCGCCAGTATGCCTTTCACTCACAACTCGAAAACGCCGCGACTGCGACCGAATTCCTCTACACATCCGCCCCCAAAGTCGAAAACCCCCAGACGTTGACGGAGAAGATTGTCCAGCGGCACTCGCTAGGCCTCGCGCCCGGCAAGAAGGTCCGCGCAGGCGACTACGTCACCCTCTCTCCTGGTGAATATCCCTCCTCATCCTCCTATATGCATACGCATAAGAATACCACGAGCGCATCAGGCTTACAATTGGTAAGGGAAGTGCATGTCCCATGACAACACGGCGCCCATCAGCAATAAGTTTGTCTCCATCGGAGCGACCAAGATTCACAACCCCTCACAACTCGTCTGGACCCTCGATCACGATGTCCAAAACAAGAGCGAGGCCAACCTGAAGAAATACAAAAAGATTGAGGATCTCGGCAAGCAGCACGGCGTGGTATTCTACCCGGCCGGACGTGGAATCGGTCACCAGATCATGGTGGAAGAGGGCTACGCTTGGCCCGGTACCTTGGCTGTCGCGTCAGACAGTCACTCCAACCACTACGGTGGTATCGGGTGCCTTGGTACCGCGGTCGTCCGAACAGATGCCGCCGCCATTTGGGCCACTGGCCGCACATGGTACCAAGTTCCCCCTATTGCCAAGGTACGGTCTATCATCAGCCGTTGCTCAGGGGTTCGTCACTAATCTTGGTTGCTCAGATCACCTTGACCGGAGTCAAGCCCCCCGGTGTCACCGGAAAGGACATCATCGTCGCGCTCTGCGGCCTGTTCAACAAGGACGACGTCCTGAACCACGCCCTTGAGTTCACCGGCTCCGAGGAGACCATGCGAAGCATCCCCGTCGACGAGCGCATAACAGTCGCAAACATGAGCACAGAATGGGGCGCCTTGTCCGCGCTGTTCCCCATCGATCAGACACTGGAAAGATGGCTCCGCGCCAAGGCCACCACCGCGGCGATGCTCAACACAGATGCCGCCGTCAAGGGCCGCTGGACCCACGAGCGCATCGACGAGCTTCTCGAGAACCCCCTCACGGCCGACGCCGGCGCAACATACGCCAAGTCCCTCTACTTGAACCTCGAGACCCTGTCCCCCTTTGTCGCCGGCCCCAACTCCGTCAAGGTCGCGACGCCCCTGAAGGACCTGGAGGCGCAGAACATCAAGATCGACAAGGCTTACCTCGTCTCCTGCACAAACTCACGTGCATCAGACATCGCCGCTGCGGCGCGCGTCTTCCGTGAGGCTGCCAAGGACGGCCAACCCGCCAAGATCGCGCCGGGTGTTTCTTTTTACCTTGCCGCAGCTTCCACTGTTGAGCAGGCGGCTGCTGAGGAGGCTGGCGACTGGCAGACACTTATCGACGCAGGCTGCTCCGTATTACCTTCAGGATGTGGCCCGTGCATCGGTCTCGTAAGTTGATTGTCTCTTCAACCAGGAATGATGAATATGCTAATACATCTTCTTTCGTAGGGAACCGGTCTTCTAGAACCGTTCGTACTATCTCTTCTGCAATTTCCTGGAGAACGATGGCTAACAGACACGCAGGGGCGAGAACGGAATCTCAGCAAGCAACCGTAACTTCAAGGGCCGCATGGGCTCCACCGAGGCCAAGGCTTACCTGGCCAGCCCCGAGGTCGTCGCCGCGAGTGCGTTGAACGGCAAGATCGCCGGCCCCGGCTGGTACCAGCAGCCCCAGGGCGTGGACAAGGTCATCATCGGCGAGGGTGTAGGTGATATCACCGCCGACATTGCCATGAGCATCGACGACGCCCTCGACCAGCTCATCGCGCAAGCCGACAGCATGATTGCCGAGTCTGAGAAGGGCGTCGCCGGTGCTGCCGCCCCTGCTTCTGAGGAACCAGCTGCCGCCGCGGAGAGCGAGGAAGACAGCCTCACGGAGGTCCTCCCCGGATTCCCCGAAAAGGTGGAAGGCGAGATCATCTTCTGCGACCAAGATAACATGAACACGGATGGAATCTACCCTGGTACGTAGATCGGAGAGAACTCACACCCTCAACTACACGATCCTCTAACAAAAACAACAGGCAAGTACACCTACCAAGACAACGTCTCCGTCGAGAAGATGGCCGAAGTCTGCATGGAGAACTACGACACCTCCTTCCGCGACATCGCCAAGGCCGGCGACATCCTCGTGTCCGGCTTCAACTTTGGCACCGGCAGCTCCCGCGAACAGGCGGCGACGGCCATCCTGGCCAAGAAGATCCCGCTCGTCGTGTCCGGCAGTTTCGGCAACATTTTCAGCAGGAACAGCATCAACAACGCCCTCATGGGCGTCGAGGTGCCCAAGCTTGTGCAGCGCCTGCGCGAGACGTTCAAGAACGAGGGCGAGGACAAGGTGCTTACGCGCCGGACGGGCTGGAAGCTCTGCTGGGACCTGAGGCGGTCCAAGGTTATCGTCACCGAGGGCAGCGGCGAGAGCTGGAGCGTCAAGGTTGGCGAGCTGCCGCCTAATGTGCAGGAGGTTATTGCCAAGGGTGGGTTGGAGGCTTGGGTTAAGGCTGAGATTGAGAAGTAAAGAGGAGGCCTGGGTGAGATGAAGAGAGCGGGGGAGAAGAAAGATCGAGATGATCTGCCATTTACAACACTGTTTTGAGTACTGCTATTGGGATACAACGGATGAGGCTTGTTTGTAGATTTGGTTTCTGAAAAAAGAGTACGCAATGCACTGGGGAGTTCAAAGTATCCTACAGATGACTTGACTGAATGGCTGCAAGTGGCATTTTCCGAGGAACATCATACGCCTACCCAACCCGTGACTCTCCTAGGAGCAGCTAAAAACGCAGTGGATTTCTGTTGCTTATTTTCTCTTCCCCGGACGTCGCATTCAAGAGCCTCTCGGTACGGGTTAAAAATGCAGTGCTCATGCGCCACTAATAAAATCAGGGAGCCTGTGTCGAAGCGTCTCCAATCCCCTCGACCTCTTTGGAGGTGTCGAAATTGCAGTGCAAAAGCAGCCTTACTTTTATTCACCGAACTCGTGTTTGGGCCAATCGTATACGAAAGACCAGAAAACCTCCGCATCAGCGTCGAGTCTCATCCGGGAATGAGCCGACAACGAAGCTGTGACTGCCAGATAAGCTTAGCTGCTGCTGCATCAAGAACCCGATTGAGAGACAAGCACAGGTCGTACAACCACAACGTCACAGGAACCAAGAAACCAAACCAGCCTGTGAAAATAATATTTCCATCCTGTCCAACGGGATTCGGATTTCGAACGCTCCAATTCTTACATGGACCGAGGAAGTATCACCGTCCTCCTGCTGATCCGGGTCTCGCTGATCTGATGTTTGGGCATCAGTCCAGGTTCCCCAATCGTCCCTCGAGAAGGTGGAGTTTAATCGTTTTGGCTTTCCTCCTTGGAGCTCGTTTAGCTCGCTTTCTACAAGGCAAGGGAAAGCGAAAGCGAGGAATACGACCAGGCCGGGATAGAGCGAGAGGTGATCCAACTGGCAACGAGCGAAGAGAAAGCTTGGTCACAAATTCAGGTAGGTTTTATGCTTATCCATACACTGCAAAGTTTAAGAAATCAAAAATGGCGTGGGGTAGAAGCGAATACGATTGCAATCACATCCCCAATCCCGCGTATCTTTCGTACAATCCTCTCACAAGGTGTTTAAATAGTGGCAGCAAATACGGAGTACGCGGGTCAACGTCTTGGGGATTTTCAAAGGACCAGAAAAACAAGCTTTGTGACATTGGATCTTGCTTGGCTCGTTGCAACCCCAAAAGGTGGGCGGTGATCACCTGAGGGTGGGAGGGACGGTAAGATGGAAGGGATGGAAAGGGGGGAGGAAACGATCTGGGCATGTCGCATTCGGACCCAGAACGAGCCGAGCCTCACAAGTCGCATGGCTTTGGGTAGAGCAGACGACGAACATGGTCAGACGAACGGGCAAGGGATGAAGAGACATGGGCAGAGTTCTCAAGTACGAGTCTTTTGTTTTCTCTCTCATTGATCTGACGAGGTTGACCATCTCACGACGGCGCATCAAACATGCCCAGCCCATCAACCTCTGGACTCGACCCACGATCCTCTGCGCTGCCATCCTTCTCTCCTTCAGCCTCGGCAGGCACGACGGCCAAGGGCCTCTCGGTAGCAACCAG
Source organism: Colletotrichum tamarilloi (assembly GCF_030869305.1). Taxonomy (NCBI): domain Eukaryota; kingdom Fungi; phylum Ascomycota; class Sordariomycetes; order Glomerellales; family Glomerellaceae; genus Colletotrichum; species Colletotrichum tamarilloi. Next base: position 82,154 of record NW_026849454.1, read on the forward strand.
CGCCCTCCTCTTCGTCTTCTTCATCAGCACATTGTGCCGCCGGCTCTTGACGTGCTTTGTCCAGTCCTGCTCCGTGACGCACGTCGTCTTGCAGACCTCACACGTCCGCCGACACAGCGTGCGCTCCATTTGCGCCGTCGCTTCCCTGAGAACCTCCCGCGCCGTCTCCGACAGGTCCGCAGGCGCGGGCATGGCCTCGCCCTCGAGGAAACGCTTTGCGATATCGACGGCCGGTTCGGCGACGTTGGACGACCATTGCGACACGTCGGTGCTATTCATGACGAAGAGGTGATTCAGCGCACCCGGTTGCTCCTGGAGCAGGGGCACAATCTTGGTACGGATCCAGCGCGTTTGATACTTTGCGTATTGTCGGGTTGATGTCTTCATCTCCTCAAGGCCCGCGGCTCTGAGAGCGTCTAAGGTCTCTGAATCGGTGGCAGGATCGCTGGCGTTCAGGGCCTTGAGGTAAGGCGAAAACTCCTTGAAGCCGATCGACTGCCAGATACCGCGGGTGTAGTCCACCTCTTGGCCAGCGGCCTCCTTGGCCTGGACGTATTCATACATGGACTGTGTCTCGTCGTTGAGACCGACGGCGAGCATCTTATCCACGCGTTTATCGAGGCGCTCCTTAAGCACTTCAGGCTCGGAATACACCCAGAAGAGCAGTGTCTGCCAAGGGCTTGCACTATTACCACCTTGGGACGTGTTGTCGGCCGCCTTGCGCTGGCGCTGTTCTGCATAGATCTCCGACGCTGGGCGGCCGTGTTGGAGGTATATGTGCAGCGAGCGTGAGATCTTGCGCCTGTCGTTGGGATGCCACCGGTCTGCCATGACGGGATCGACTTCGCGCAACTTGGCGAGTATGACCTCGGTTGGTTCGTTGAGAATCGGAAACGAAGATGCGTCTTCATCCTTGACGTCTGCAGCGCTGTCTTTGGCTTTGTCATCTTCAGGGCCAATGAGCGTGTCTTCAAAGAGTAGCGCATTCGTGTAGTAGTGGGTTCCGCCGACGACGATGGGCAAGTTGCCCCGGCTGCGTATTTCGCGGATGACCTTGTTCGCTTCGCGCTTGAAGTCTTCGACTATCCAAGTGGGTCGGTCGAGGCCAATGTGATCGAGTAAGTGGTGAGGAACACCGCGGCGCTCTGGGGTGGTGATCTTGTTCGTGATGATGGGCAGGCCTTTGTACATTTGCATGGCGTCTGCGTTGATGATTTCGCCATTGTAGCGAGTCGCAAGTTCGACTGCGAGCTGCGCACAGATACTGTCAGCCAATACGCATGGTAATGAGACGACTGCTTCCTCAACTCACCTCTGATTTTCCAGTCCCGGTCGATCCCAAGATAACCACCAAGGGTTCCGCGGGCGCATTTCGGGCTGTCATGTTGCCAACAACATTGTGTATGAACCTTCGGCCTATCACAGACCGAAAGATCATACCCAGAGAACCACCGAGAAAGGACACGGGGGAGGTCTACAGCATCGCGACTGCAGATGCTGTTTCGTGTCCTGTGGTGGTGAGTCTTGGGTGACTCTGCGATGACTCTGAATGGTGACAGTTAGGTACTCGGAAATCTGGAGGAGATTGGGAGGCAGGTGGCATCAGAATGCGTCGGAACGCGCCAGAAGAAAAAAAGTTTAGCGGGCAGGCACTGGATTGGGTGGGCGCTGGGATCCCTGAAGACCCCTGGCTGGAAGCTCGAGCCGAAAATGTGGAGGAGCACAGCTTAAAGCTCTCCCCTGAATTCCCCAATTCCTAGGTCATTTTAGGAGGTATTAAGGTAATAGGTACTCTACGTACTAAGGTAAAGGCACTTGGGAGGCACCTGAGTGATTGGACGCATCACGTGTTCTGACAAAGCTCCACCAAAATTTTGGACACATCGACAATTTGGCGTTTTTGAAGCCAGATCGCAGCCGACCCTCTTTTTTGGGCTTCCCTCCCGCTCCTCTTGCTCCCTCTCTCCTTAATAACCTCCTCTCTCCATCTCCCCATCACCACTCCTCCTCACTCCCCTCGCCACAACCTCTGGAGCCATTGTCGCTCTCCATCTCTCTCTCTCTTCTTTCCCCTTCTTCATCTGGATGAATTAATCCTTTTGTTTATTGATTTCTGCCCAGTGTAACAGCCCATCATGAGTTCCCGTAAGTTCATCCACCCAACCTCGTCAACCTCCGCGAATCGCGTGCTTTGGGGCGCATAGCTCCAAAAAGGACACGCGCGCGATATTCGTCGCCAACGATGCCTCCGCAATGGCCAACGAGCACCCACATCATACTAGGACAACTCAATGGCTAACCAACGCGCTTTCCGATCACAGTACGGTTCCTCGACCTGGTCAAGCCGTTCGTGCCGTTCCTCCCTGAGGTTCAGCAGCCGGAGACCAAGGTTCCCTTCAACCAGAAGCTGATGTGGACGGCCCTCACCCTCCTTATCTTCTTGGTCATGAGCCAGATGCCCCTTTACGGCATTGTCTCTTCCGACAACTCGGATCCCCTATACTGGCTGCGTATGGTTATGGCGAGTAACCGCGGAACCCTGATGGAGCTGGGTATCACCCCCATCATCTCCTCCGGCATGGTCTTCCAGCTCCTCGCTGGTACCCACATGATCGACGTCAACCTCGACCTCAAGAGCGACCGCGAGCTGTACCAGACTGCCCAGAAGCTCTTTGCCTTCATTCTCTCCGCCGGTACCGCCACTGTCTACGTCTTCACCGGTCTCTACGGCCGACCTTCCGACCTTGGCGCCGGTATCGTCTTCCTCCTCGTCCTCCAGCTCTTCGTTGCCGGTATGATCGTCATTCTCCTCGACGAGCTCCTCCAGAAGGGATACGGCCTCGGCTCTGGTATCTCTCTCTTCATCGCCACCAACATCTGCGAGTCCATCATGTGGAAGGCCTTCTCCCCCACCACCATTAACACTGGTCGTGGCCCCGAGTTCGAGGGTGCCGTCATCGCCCTTTTCCACCTTCTCCTCACCTGGCCCAACAAGCAGCGCGCTCTCCAGGAGGCCTTCTACCGCCAGAACCTCCCCAACATCATGAACCTTCTGGCCACCATCCTCGTCTTCGCCGCTGTCATCTACCTCCAGGGCTTCCGCGTCGAGATCCCCGTCAAGTCCTCCCGCCAGCGTGGTGCCCGCGGCTCTTACCCCGTCCGCCTCTTCTACACCTCCAACATGCCCATCATGCTGCAGTCCGCTCTGTCCTCCAACATCTTCCTCATCAGCCAGATGCTGTACTCCCGCTTCTCTGACAACCTCCTCGTCCGTCTTTTCGGTGTCTGGGAGGCCAAGGACGGCTCTGCCCAGCTCTCTGCCATCTCCGGTCTGGCTTACTACATGTCTCCCCCCTTGAACTTCAAGGACGCCCTCCTCGACCCTATCCACACCGCTGTCTACATCGTCTACATGCTGGGTGCCTGCGCCATCTTCTCCAAGACCTGGATTGAGGTTTCCGGCTCCAGCCCCCGCGATGTCGCCAAGCAGCTCAAGGACCAGGGTCTCGTCATGGCCGGTCACCGCGACCAGAGCATGTACAAGGAGCTCAAGCGCATCATTCCCACTGCCGCTGCCTTTGGCGGTGCTTGCATCGGTGCTCTCTCCGTTGCCAGCGACCTCATGGGCGCCCTCGGCTCCGGCACTGGTACTCTCCTGGCTGTCACGTAAGTTTCTGTCTCTGTTCAAAGTTTACAAGAACCATTTCTAACGAGCACTTAGCATCATCTACGGCTACTTCGAGATTGCTGCCAAGGAGGGTGACCTGTCTGGTATGAAGGGCATGATTATGGGATAAATATTGCCAGTCAACGCGACCGACATATCCCCTTTTCATATATATCGAAGCTTCTTCCTTTGTTTACGCGAGGCTTCCAGCGGCCATTATACGAATGGTGGCTTCCTGTGTAATAACACGGCATACATTATTATAAAAAAGTCATGATGATGTCTTCAACTATTGGAGAACAAAAGCAATGGGTTTACACGGTGATGGGTTCAAGGTAGCATTAGGAACCGGGCATGCCGCTCTCGCGGAGCATCTCGATGAAGAACGGCAGGACGACAAGGTTACTGCAGATTGCGACAGAACATGTCGTGAGTCCAAGTATCCCGTCCGCTCCCGTCTACCGAGACTACGCGCTGTAGAGTATTGTATCTAAAACCATGTATGCGAACAAATCCATTCCACGCACCCCTAAATTTACCTCCATGTGTCTGCATCTGGATGCCGTGACCGGTGATGTCCTCTATATCATGTGTATCATGTACTTGCACCATAGGGGCCCTGTTCAAAAGATATACAGTAAGGCATGATTTTTGGTCGCGGTGGCCCGATTAGCGACCGACGTTTCCGTACTGAAAGGGACGTCAGCTTGACGGACCCTGATCCTCTACTAATGACTAGGTCAAATGCTTCCGTTGATCGTCGTACTTGGTATAGGAGCAGTGTTCCTTTGTTCCAGCTTCAGCGAGTGAGCTCCTATCCAGCATCCTTTTACAGTCGTTATTGAAGAGAATCTGAGATCTCTCAAGAGTGTATAGGAAGAGAGGCAATTCTCACCAAAGACATCAAGGATAGCAAAAGCAACGTCTTAAAGTTTCCATATATGTATCGTCCTCTGCCTTATAGCTGAGTCAGAACATCGTTGTTATTGCTCGTCTAAATAGAACATGTTAGCCATCTTCCCCTATACTAGCCTTCGTTTAACTCGATAGGATAATTGTGAATGTGTGTAAAGATGAACGAAGTAGTAAAAGACTTTATATCCTCGTAAAGATCGGTTAAAATATTTGACTTAACCTTTGAGACAACAGTAGTAACAGTGTTGGACGTAGCTTACCTCAACTTAACATAGGATATCAGGACGCGTTAATTAATATCTTGCGGTCGTATACTTATAAACTATCTTCCTTTATACTCGTTATCGTCTCATGTCTTAGCTATCCTCTTTCATCAAAGCCATCTTCCTTTATCCCAGCTACCTTGTATCCCTAGCTGTCCTCCTACCACTCGACACGACGAATACGTCCGTGTGCGACGATGAACAATATAGTAGATGAAAACCCGGAGATTGCCTTTGCTTGATGTAGGACATTGGGACTTACCTCGAATAATTAGAGACCTGCTTCCACTTCACCTTCCCTGCTCGCGCGGTCCCTGTGGCTGCTTGATCCTACGTTTGCTGCTGCTCCCGCCTCCCGCATCACAGTCCTGTCACGCTTTAATAGATTACTAGCTTGAGCAGAGCTTGCTGCTACTGGTTTTCGAACGGCAGCCAAGGCCAAAGTACCTCTTCTTGGCGGTCTTCCTAGGTGTTGTGAAACACGTGGTCCTTGAAGAGATAACCCAGGCTTGGTTAGATACTTGAGCACCGGTCACAGGTGTCTTTCCCACGTAGTGAACTCCGGGGGGTTGAAAGAGAAGCTAACCCTTCACGCCGTAACACCCGCGTTCAAAGTCACAAAGAGGGCAAAGCCAAACTTTTATCTGTGATATCACGGTTCACGAAGCTGTCGAGCGCAGTCTATCGGATCGTGGCATATCTCTGTCCTTTTCTTGCACCAGCCGAAGTACAGCCTCTCGATTGCTGTTCGTCTATCATTGTATATCTCGAGTCTAGGGAAACGGATATCCTAGAGAGATGAAGATGTCGCCTGCCGCAGCTTAAGAGCGTTTGGTCCGGAATATGGCCAAGTGGAAATCGGCTGAACTGAATACTTTGATAGTAGGTATTCAAATAATTGTGAGTGATGGCGAATCGCAAAGTTGGTTAAGGTACATGTCTTCCCTTGGCGTAATTTCTTGTTTACTTGGTACAGGCCGAACAGCCATAGAGTATGTACTCGACGTCAAAGACTCTCGCCTTGGGGTCCAGCCCAGCTTGCTTCTTCGACTTGCCCGCTTTATACGGATCCACTTGCATGAGGAACGCTGCCTCTGCCCTAGCCGTCGGACTAATTTATGGAGGCTGTAGCACTGTTATGCTTATGGATGTGTCCCGCAAGGTCTTACTAATGCTGAAGGGCTGGATATCGTATTTGGTAGTATCTTTGATGGGTAGAAGGGTTCCGGGTCTTCTTCCGGTCTTGCTCTTGGCCGAGGTGCGCTTATGATGATTGTCTATACGCTGAGGTGATACTTGTCTGTCTGCTGTCTGCTTCTGCTTTCCCATGGAGGCTTTAGTTCGGCCATCGCCGCATGTACTGCAACCCGAAGGTACGAAGACACGCCCACTGCGAGATTTCTGGTACATTAGAGCAAGAGTAGAGCTGTTTCAGGAAGCAACCTCTAGAACAGGAGACCCCATCGTTTGTGGATGAATCAAGCGTAGGACGATCTTATATCGAATCTGCAGTTTGACTTATGCAATCATGCTATGGACATGTCTTCAAGCGGAAACCCACGTTCTACTATTGTGGTGACTAATACGGGCAAATGGGGCGAGGAGAGGTCGGATTGCCTCTGCTGCGTTTCGATTGTAGTTACCCGTACGCAACAACGCGGGAGCTTAAGCGTAAGCAAGTCACAACTTGATCTCTGCACGACGAGGGGACCAACAAAAGAGGCTCGTACTCTGTAGGGATCTTATCTCCCTCTTTGGCCCCCAAACTCCTCGGGCCCCTCTCCTATCACGACGCGGTGTCATGCTGACTAGCCTCGCCTCGCCTCGCCTCGCCCCTCGGATTCACGTACAAACGGTCCACACGGGGAAGACAGGGACTCTGCAACAAGAAGGTCGATATCTCCCAAACCCCCCTACCCCCGGCGAAACAATTGTTGGATTAGCCAAAATATTTCCCCCCTGCAGAGTCCATATCAAAAACTCACGTCAGCATATTAACGGGAGCCGCCATTCGCCGGCGTCTCTTCATCGTCCTGCAGGCTCGCCTTGTGGGCTCTCGTTCGTGACCACGACAGCGGGCGGGCAACGGCATGACAAGGGTGAAAGTACAACAATCACAACACTTACGAAAACGAAAGTTCCTCTTGGCCTCCTCGAAAAATGACGGTTTGTGTACACAGAGTCTGGGCCCAGGTTACGTCCCGCCTCGCGCCTGCATACTGTGATCCTCCGCCTCCCCGACGTTAATCGGCATGGTGAATGTGGCCTAGTCGTGTCGACAGTGGCTTCGCTTCTCGGCACGAATGAAGCAGGAGGCATTGCCCAATGAATGGTACCAAATCATGGGTTAGGGGAGTTGTGAGTGTCTCGGCGTTGGGGGGGGGGGGGGGGCAGGCCAAACTGTTCTTGGCCAGCCTCGAGTATGGGTAGCGCGTCACCGCGTCTACGCTTGCGATGGGTCCTTGAGGGCGTCGACCGGTAGAATCCTGGGACTGCCTTAGGTTACGCCTGGCGTTGTGTCTGTTTCGATGACCTCTGCTAGGTTCAAAATTTTGACGGCTAAGTGGCGGCTGGGTTGAGGTGTGCTTTGATCTTGAGGGCTCTACAGAAGTTGTGGTGGGTTAGGCGATTTGTATCTAGGAACCACCGAAAGATCTGCTCGGACAAGTGATGTCACCGCTATAGTTGACGCTCTGTCTTTTACTAGATATGCATGCGAAGATCGGACACACAGAGGGAATTGGATGGCTGGCTTGTCGACGTTGAGATTTACGTACGTCGCGCCGAAACAAACATCACCAACCACGGCAAATTACCTAGCGGCAGATGCCGCAAATCGAAATCTTGAGGCATCTAGGTGATGTATCCGTAGCCTACTCTACTCCGAAGAGGAAAACACAAGAAAGCGGCGGCTATGGGATCGCAAGGGGCTTGCCGAGTACCGACGCGCGGTCACCTGTCTTGGGAACCGTTGACTTGCCGGCCAAGGGAATCGTGACTCGCAAGAAATGAGATTATGTGTCTCAGATTCCATTGCTCCGCCAGATTTTTTATTTGATACTGCTACAGAGCAGTCTCCTACTCAAGGGATACAGACGTCTCCTGAGATACACATGCCTGGCTCCGTTCTGCAGCACACAGTGAATGGCAGGTCTCATTCCTGGACTCAGACGATGATCGAGATTGAAGGCGAGACCCGAGAAAACGGAAGTGAAGAGTTTGGGATGGAAGGCACACGTGTTGCCTTACACAACGCTTCTTGGCATCAGGAGACGATGGGGACATATATTGGAGGAGCGATCCCCTGACAGAAAGATTATCTGATTGATAATGTGATCCTGTGGCCAGGATCTGGTCGAGTAAGAAGAGGCCGATCGCCCAGGTGGGCACGGACAAAAGCCGCCAAGATGTGCGATGTACAGATACAAAAATGACTGATTTTCTGTCGGTCAACAAGGAGGCATCACAGTCTTGCAAAGAGAGCGGCTCTTGACCTGTGAAAGTGATAGGAAGACTGCGAGGGCAAGCAATCCGAGTGGATGAAGTCTAGGAATGGGTGTGCCATAGGTAGGTAGACCGGAGCTACCTTAGCTGGTAGTCGATATCCAGGATGATATGATGTACTTTAGAGTTCCCCGGACAGTAGTTCGTCTTCCTGACCGCATCTGCGCTGTAACGTCAAAAGAGGAGAGAAGTGACAGGGCTTCGTCGACGACCCTGCGCTTGAGAGAGGGAACGGTTCCCCGGGCCAGGAGTAGGACAGGTCGGAGTTGAGTAAGTGGGTGCACAGCTCGGAGCCGCCGCAACGCCGAAGCCATCAGTGCAGGCTTGCGTGCTGCAAGCCGTTGAACACGCGAGGCCCGCCTCTTATCGAACAATGGTTGGGCCAATCATGAGCTACCGGGACGGTGATGGTTGATTTGTAGCGCCTTCAACCCCCGCAACCATGCCATTGTGTGCTTCAGCCGGCTGCATGTATGCACAGGATGAGACCAAGAAACAGTACCCATTGGCGTTTCCCTCCAGAGGGCTGCAGCCATCGGGTGGTAGCTTCTTGTCCAAGTTGTAGCCGTGTCGAGTTGGTGGTGGTGGAAGGTGACAGGGTCCAGTTGACAGAATAGTGTTTGTAGTGGGCGGTCTCGAATGGCGGTGAAGGTGAGTCAGAAGCCGTTGATATGTAATTTCTTGGTGGCGGCCGAATGCCGTTCGTTTGAGATGGACTATGGGCCTAGGGGCTACGATACAGACGAATTTGGGACGGGGGTTGTAGCAAAGGATCGGGTTCCCTAGCATTATCTTGCCTCAACGGGAAGGTCGAGCATTTGGCAGTGATGGTGGTGCCTGGAGATGCGGGCTCATGGGGGCTCGATTAGTCGATTCCGATTCTAGAGGGTCGAGTCCAGATATGCTGAGTCCAAGCGATGTTGCGTGATTCGCCCGGGCTACTTTGGTCCTCAAAGACAAACAACTGAGGGGTTTCGGGGTGCATTGCAGAGAGCAGCCGCGTGATGAACGGATAAGCAGATCGATTGACGTGATTGGAGTCTACTGGCAGGTCATGAGGCTTCGGTTTCGCCATGGGGAATGCGCGCATATCGTTCTTTGGAGTCTGGCCTGGATCGCGGAAACTCTTGCCGGCGTTCCTGATACTGAGGACATTCATTGTTTGCTATTGCTTGAGTCCATTCTGTCGAATTTGTCAAAGACTGGGATGTGCACTTAAGCCATCGTATGGAAGCAGTTCTTCTCGTGCTATTTGATGCTCCACCAGCTTGGAAATTTGCGAGGCATGACAGGACGTTTCCAATGCCCTATGCCGTCGCAGCTCGCATCCGGAGGCATTCTTCCAATGCGGTCAGCAGATAATATCGGGAGCACTGAGTGTCGGGCAAATAGCTGCACAATGCATTCGTAGTGGTTGCAGGCCAAGTTGGCTTCTGACGTTGGCGGCGGGAGCGGCAGCGGAGACGGCGCACCGCATGTTCCTGGGCCTGGGCCGGGAGAGGTTGGAAAGTTTGAGCCTCGTGGCGGCTATTCTCAGTCTTTACAAGCTGCCCTTGGCAGAGCAGCTGGATAGAGGTGGGATGTTCCCGGTCAAAGGCATTGTGTATGCCCGTCAACCTGGGTTGCAAGCAGCCTTTTTCTCAAGTTTTGGCGGTAGGACATAGACGGACAGACGGTTGAGCATGACATAGTCTCACATAGTACAGATGAGAGGCGTGAGCGCAGATGGCCATGCCAACGCCGGGACTTGATGCTGGCGGATACCGAGATGCCAGTGTGGAATTGGCGGTACTTTGTAGGTAGGTCAAGGTGATGTAAGACACTCCATCGGTGCCCACCACTTGGGCCGAAAGTCTGGAGCTCTGGCTTGGCTTGAGACATGATGCTGATCTCATCGGTGGTTGCAAGCTGGAGATGTCACAGGCAAGTCGCAAGTCGAATAGCCGCAAATGTGCTTCCTCGTTTTCTGCTTTGTCTGGCCAGATATGCTGCAGTAATCAGGGAGTTCCGCTGCTGCTGATACGGCGTTGCCTATGCCGCCGTTTCCTGCAACAATAAACACGACGTGGTGGAGCAGAGGAGCGTGGAAAGGCTACCAGGCCGACGGTGGGAGGCAAGCATCTGCCTGCGAGGGCGTCGGGCTGCCGGGAGCAACGCCCATGGCTCAGGGGTGCATGACTGATGATTGCAGTATGGATGTTGGACGAATGGATGAATAGATGAGGATGGAGATAGGGACGCCGTACTTTGACTAGGTGTTAAAGAGAGAACGATATCGTCATATCATGGAAGGGAAAGAGGACGATGCGAGAGTCACGATGGCTTCCTTCCCTTAGGTCCCTTCCTTGGGCTGTGTCCTCTGTGCGCTGTTACATCCAACGGTCTTTCCTATTGTTTATTCACCCTTGCCGTTTCTGACAAGCTCCAGAGGCACTAGACAGGTACGTACCGGTTGATGGCTTGCCAATGAAATTTCTTAATCTTCGGGTTGAATTCCAGAGCTCAAGCTCCGGTACGTACCGAGTCATGGTGGGGCCCGAGCTTTTCCATGTCTCCAACCACGCACACTGGGACCTGGGACCTGGAAGGTGCGCTCTGGGCCCGGTGGGAGAATGGGAAGGGGACAACAGGGAAAGAAGTATCCGTAGAAGAAAAGAAAAAGAAAGAAGGAAGGAGACAGGTTGCCTACCTAATGTACCATAGGTAATGTATTTCGTACTTAGATCACTTACTAAATGCATCGTCTTCGTGGAATCGAAAACAGAGCCAGTGTACCCAGCCTTTCCAGAGACTCATTTCACCCAAATATGTAGCTTGCCGACAAGCGCGCACGTTATCGGCATGGTGGGCTCTTCCCTTTCTTTCTTACGGCGTATCCGTACCGAACAGTAACTGGACACTAACAGTGAACAGATAACATTGACTACGACCCCCGCCCGCCCGGGTCTGACTGCCTGACTGCACAGGCGATGGGCGGTGGGCGGTGGGGGGGAAGAGGGACTCCAGAGTTCAAACAATCGAGCGATGCAAGGCGAGACATGGGACAGCAACCATTCTGGATTATGGATATGCATCCCGCACAAAGCAGCAGGGCAGCACATGCTTGCCAGGAATTGGAGCTTCCCACTGGTCGAAGGCTCAATGCTGCTATCGTCGTGCATGTGGGCGGGGAGGCATGACCCTGCACACCCTGGTTCGACCTGCACTGCGCTGCACCTCGGGGTACGGAGCGGGAGTACGGAGTGCCATCTGCATGCCTTCATTTTGTTGTACGGATACTCTGCATTCATTGCGTCTTGTTGCTTGTCTCGTTGGCTTCATTCCTCCGAACGAGCCATCGGCAGCCTGCGGCGTCATGTTGAACATATACGCTATTATCCGTGCCTTGCCTAGTACTCTCTGAGTCTCCGATGATGACCAAGGCAAGGCTTACAAGGTGCTCCATACGCAAGAACAGACCACCGTGACAACGAGGGACGAGTCACGACAACAAGGCGGGACGACCAAGGGCGAGGGACGAGAGGGACGAGGACAAGCCCTGTACGAAGTATCGTTGAGAACCTTCGTCTTCACGTACACACCACAGACTCCCAGTCCCAGACCCGACAACCACGGTGAACATACAAAGTACACATCATCCAGACTAGACTGTTATTACGCAGTGCCGAGCAGACAAGCCAGACACTGACGCTCGCACGCTCGCCCCCTCCACACCTTTTTCTCCCCCTTCAGGGCTTCCCCTTCCCTCGCTTTCTCGGATCCAGAGCCAAGGTACCTTTGCTGGGTCCCGCTCCAGCTGCTAACCCATTGTTGCTCGCCGCGGACTGTCTCGTTGCTGCTCCGGCCTCGTCTTCCCTGTGCTGTGCGGATACCTGTACCTACCTTTCTAGCCAAACGGATCCAAACTCGGACCAGTGTGAGTGTCACTGTGGATATCCCAACTTGTTCTTGTCTACCAGGCAGGAACTCGACATGCTTCCATGATCCAGGACAGGCCTTCCAAAGTTCCATCCATTCATTGTCGCCGTCGTCAGCCATACACTCGTCGTCGTTGCCCTGTGCTAACCATTGGAAGTGCCAGACAAACAGACTGACTGGTCTTGAGTGTCTGACTTAGAGAGAGAGAAAGAGAGAGAGAGAGAGACGCACCAAGGAAAAGAACAGCCCGAGGGATGCAATCCAAGGACTGACGTGACAGACTGAGAGCCCGGGGGCCGAAGCCAGAGAAAGAGCCAGAGCCAGAGCCAGAACCACTGACAGCCAGTTCAGGAACTTACCTTAGCTTTTCTTTCCCTTGACCTCCCCACCACCCAAAAACTCTCGATTCTGCAACAACTTGGGCTATTCTCCCTCCATCTCTTTTCTTTTCCTCTCTTCCTTCTTTTTTTGTTTTTCCCTCCCCCTCCCCTCCCCTCCTTCCCGCGTCACAACTCGGGCATCTACAGATCCTGCCTGCGATCTCGGGACACAGACGCCCTGCCGACTGACTCCCTTACTCCCCCTCTCTATCGGCCAGAGGGAAAACAACAAAGTACAGCAGCGCGATCGATAGCCACGCCCTGGGCCAACGTCATTTTGGCTACTGCTGCTATTTCTCTCTCCTCGCCTCGCCCAGGTCCGAGGTCGGCTCCCACAACACCTGCGTTCTCTTTGGACCGCTGCGAACCGAACCGAGACGCCGTTGCCAGAAAAATCCCATCCCGTACTACCCCAAACGACTCCAAACTCCAACTCCAATCGCCATCAGAGCTCAGCCATTGATCGCTTTCTTTTTGGCGTTTCTCCCCGCCACTCGGGAGTGGGGTACTAGCAAACATGGGCAGCTTTGCTCAGTGCAGCTGGCCGATATGGGACATTGATGATTTCACACCGTGCTTCCAGCAAGAGTGAGTCTTTTTGTCCTCAAGCCCGCCTCCTCACCAGGTCGCATCACGGCGCAACAAATCGCGATGCCCTCAACCCGCCAATGCCGACCGCCTTGAACTGCAATTCGATAGTTTAGCCGAACCGGTTGCCCACCGCACTTGTCCCGTTAACTGACTACCCATCTCTCGTAGCTACCTCAAAATCCTGTTTCCTCTAATTGTCATAGGCTTGTCTGTCCTTCACCTCAGCCTGCAGGCGATCCGAAGTGTCGCGAAGAACCGCAAGCAAGGCTACCAACAAGTCCCGGAAGAGCACCACCACGGCCACACCGACATTCCTCCCGAGGAGACCGAGGATGAAGATGACGAGGCGCTGACCATGAACGGCGGCGGTCGCCTTGCTCTGGTCAAGACTACCACCAAGGGATCCATTGTCCAGGCCGACAGCCCCCCGGCCCAGAACTTGACCATTGTCGTCGAGGAGCTTGGAATCGCTGGTCTGATCGCGATACACATTATTGCATTGGTCACTGGGACTGTCCCGGGCCAGCATGGTCTCTTGGTCACCATCGTCGGTTTGGTCACCTGGGTTTACGTCGCCATTCTCGCCACTCTCCGACTCTTCCTCGGCAACACGAAATGGCGCGTTCCTCGCATCTGGAACCACACCGCCGCCATTTACCTGTTCCAGTGGTTGTTCACCGTCGGCATCTTCCGCTCCGTCATTATTCACCCGAGCAGCCGCCTTGCGCAAACGCTCGTCATTGTCGAGTTTGTCTTGACTTCGCTTCTCTTCGGCCTGGCGATTACGACACGCAAAGGCAACAAGACGGTGCTGTTGGAATGGGAAGGCGACATTGAGCCCTCGCGCGAGCCACTCGCCTCTCTCTTTTCCCTGGCCACGTTCTCTTGGGTGGACCCCATCATCTCCCGCGGCTACAAGGAAACATTGGAAATGAAGAACGTCTGGAACTTGGTCCCCAAGGAGAAGGCTGCCGCTGTTCTTGCCGACTACCGGGCAATGAAGAGAACCTCGACCTTAGCTTGGCACTTGCTCAAGTACTTCAAGGGCGAGCTTCTGCTGCAATTCGCTCTGGCTGCTTTCGCAGGCGTCTTCACTTTTGCTCCGACGTTGCTACTCAAGGCCATTCTCGAATACGTGGAGAGGCCCGAGGGCGCTCCTATCAACGTCTTGTGGTTGTACGTGATTCTCTTGCCAGTCCTCGACATTGTCAGGTCTTTCGCCGACAACTATGCCCTCTGGATTGGTCGCAAGATTTGCATTCGCATTCGCGCCATCATGGTTGGTGAAATTTACGCCAAGGCCCTCCGACGCAAGGCCTCGGCCGGCAAAGACAAGGAACTTGGAAAGAAGGCACCTGCTGCTGAAAAGCAGAGCTTGATTGGAAAGATCAAGGCGAAGCTCGGTTTCAAGAAGGACAAGGCCGACGCTGAGGCTGCTGCTAACGGCGCTGCCAAAGATCCGGCCAAGGACGACGAGCAAGCGAACTTGGGCACCATCATCAACCTCATGTCGGTTGACAGCTTCAAGATTGCCGAAGTCACGGCCTACCTGCACTTCATTTGCGCGTCCGCCCCGAGCCAGCTTGTCGTAGCCATCGTTCTGCTCTGGGATGTCATGGGGCTCAGCGCCATTCCGGGATTGGTTGTGATGGCTCTGCTCCTGCCTATCAACTACAGCTTCGCTCGAGGCTTCGCCAACACGTCCAAGAAGATTCTGGGTGCTACCGATAAGCGCATCAACGTGACCAACGAGGTTCTTCAGAACATTCGCATCATCAAGTACTTTGCGTGGGAGGCCAAGTTTGGTCGTATTGTGGACGAGAAGCGTGCCGCTGAGCTGAAGGCTCTTCGGTCCCGTTACGTCATCTGGTCCTTCGCCGTTGCTGTGTGGAACTCGGTCCCCGTTCTCATCACCTTCTTCTCCTTCTTGATGTACACTCTCATCGAGCACAAGCCGCTCTACCCCTCGGTTGCCTTCACTGCCATCTCCCTCTTCATGCTCCTTCGCGTGCCTCTTGATCAAATGGGAGACATGTTTGCCCACGTTCAGGAGACCAAGGTCTCCCTGGACCGTGTCGAAGAGTTCCTTACCGAGGAGGAGACTGAGAAGTACGAACAGCTCGGCGAGGATAATGTCGACGAGGACGGAAACAAGGTCATTGGCCTCCGCAAGGCCAACTTCATCTGGGGTGGCAAGGACGTTGTTGCAGATGACGGATCGATGGCTTTCCGCCTCATGGACATGGACGTTGATTTCCTCATCGGCAAGCTGAACATCATTTCTGGACCCACTGGCTCTGGCAAGACGTCCATGCTCATGGCCTTACTTGGCGAGATGACTTTGGTCGAGGGTAAGGTCTATTGCCCAGGTGGACGTAGCCGCGAGGATGTCCGACCTGATCCTGAGACGGGTCTGGCCGACACGGTTGCCTATGTCGCGCAGGCTGCATGGCTTGTAAACGCCAACATCAAGGACAACATTTTGTTTGCTGCGCCGTACGACGAGAAGAGATACAGGGATGTAATTGTCGCCTGCGCTCTGGAGCGTGACCTTGAAATCCTTGACAACGGCGACGAAACTCTGGTTGGCGAGAAGGGTATCACCATGTCCGGTGGCCAGAAGCAACGCATTTCGCTCGCCCGTGCCATCTACTCCAACTCCCAGCACATCTTCTTGGACGACTGTCTCAGTGCCGTTGATTCTCACACAGCACAATGGATCTTCAACAACGCCATCAAGGGTCCTTTGATGGCCGGCCGAACCTGTATCCTGGTCACTCACAACCTCCAGCTTTGTGCCCCGTCATCGCACTATGTTGTCTGTCTCGAGAATGGCAGAATTGCCGCCCAGGGCCCCTCTGCTGAGCTGATTGCCGCTGGCAAATTGGGTGAAGATGTTCAGAAAGCTGCCATCAACTCTGCCTCGGTGTCCCGAATTCCGTCCCGTGTTCCCTCCAGCGTTGGTGAGGACGGGTCAGAAACTGTGGTCAACCCAGGCGATGAAAGCGCCAGTGACGCCCGATCAAAGAAGAATGACAAGAAGAAGGAGCAAAAAGACGCCATGGAGGAGAAGAAGGCCGTCGGCTCCGTCAAGTGGCCTGTCATCCAACTCTACCTCTCCTCTATGGGCGCTTGGTGGTTCTGGGCTGTTGCTCTTACAGTCTTTGGACTTCAACAGATGTCCGGTGTCGCGACCAACTTCTGGGTACGAGAGTGGGCTAACCAATACGTTGACGAGGAGGTTGCGCACATTGATTTCTCGACTGCATCTCACAGCTACAGCCAGCAGTCCTTGAGCCCGACCTACTTCGCCTCCATCGCCAACTACGGCAACCGTATCAGCTCCAACTTTAGTGCTTCCGCCGTTGCGGACGTCAACGTCACCTACTATCTTACCGTTCTCGCCATCATTGGCCTCGCCGGCTCTGTTGCTGCCTTCATCAGGGACATTTGGGTCTTCTACGGTTCCCTAACGGCGTCTAAGAAGATTCACAACGATTTGATTACTCGCGTTTCTCGGGCAAAGTTCAAATTCTTCGACGTCACTCCTCTCGGCCAGCTGATGAACCGTTTCAGCAAGGACCTCGAGGCTGTGGACCAGGAAGTTGCACCGATTGCTATTGGCGTTTTCGGTTGTGCTCTTGGAATCCTCGTCACTGTCGTTTTGATCACCATTATCACCCCCGGGTTCCTTATCGCCGGTGTTTTCATTACTGCTGCCTATTACTTTGTTGGTGCTTTCTACCTCCGGGCCTCCAGAGATCTCAAGCGTCTCGAGTCCGTTCAGAGGAGCCCTCTGTTCCAGCAGTTTGGAGAGACTCTGTCTGGCATGACGACGATCCGAGCTTACGGTGACGAGCGCCGCTTCATCCGCGAGAACCTGTCCAAGATCAACGTCCAAGCTCGTCCCTTTATCTATCTTTGGGCTGCGAACCGTTGGCTTGCGTTCAGAACTGATGTGCTTGGTGATACGGTTTCATTCTTCGCTGGTGTCTTCATCATCTTCAGCTTGGGCACGGGCAGCGTCGATGCTGGCTCTGCCGGCATTTCCCTCAGTTACGCCATTGGCTTCACCGAGAACGTCTTGTGGCTCATCCGTCTCTATGCTATCAACGAGCAAAACATGAACTCGGTGGAGCGTATCAAGGAGTACTTGGATGTCGAGCAGGAGGCCGAGCCGATTGACGAGAAGAACCGACCCCCCAAGAACTGGCCTAGCCAAGGATCTGTAGAATTCATCAACTACTCCACTCGTTACCGCGCAGACTTGGACCCCGTTCTGCGTGGTCTCAGTTTCAAGATCAACCCCAAGGAGAAGGTTGGCATCGTTGGCAGGACTGGTGCTGGCAAAAGTTCGCTTGCCCTGGCTATTTTCCGTGCCCTCGAGGCCGACGAAGGCAAGATTCTCATCGACGATATCGATGTCGGCCTCATTGGACTCCGCGACTTGCGTGAGGCCATTACTATTGTTCCCCAGGACCCCACCCTTTTCATGGGCACCATTCGCTCCAACTTGGACCCCTTCGATGCGTACACGGACGAACAAATCTTTGAGGCGCTTCGCAAGGTGCAGCTTATCGGCCCCAACGAGTCAACTTCCAGACCGGCAACCAGACCGACTACGCCGTCTGCCGGGTCAATGTTGCCCGCCACGCCCAACCTGGGTCTTATTCGTGGAGATTCTAACTCTAGCCCTGGCTCCTCCATTGCGCCTACAAACAAGAACATCTTCCTCAACCTTTCTTCGACTGTCTCGGAGTCCGGTTCCAACCTGTCTCAGGGTCAGCGCCAGCTGCTCTGCCTCGCCCGTGCCCTTTTGAAGCGGCCCAATGTTCTAGTCATGGACGAGGCGACAGCTTCCATCGATTACGCCACCGATACCAAAATCCAGGAGACCATCCGCGAGTTGACAAGCACCATCATCACCATTGCCCATCGCCTGCAAACTATTGTGGATTACGATAAGGTTCTCGTTCTCGACAAGGGTGCCGTCGTCGAGTACGGTCACCCGTACGAGCTGATTCGCAAGGAGAACGGCAGCTTCCGTGGCATGTGCGACATGAGCGGAGAACTGCCATCGCTGCTCAAGGCCGCCAAGAAGAAGTGGGATTCTGGAAGACTGGTTGACGTTGATGACGAGGAGCAAAATACTCAGTCAACACTTGTTGAGGGCGAGGCTCAAAAGGTCACCGAGGAGGCGAAGAAGAACGACGAAGAACAAGATAAGAAGAAGGTCGAGGCTGAAGTCGAAGCTAGAAAGAGAGCAGAGGAGGATGCAAAGAAGGCCAGGGAGGCCGAAGAAGAGGCTAAGAAGGCCGAGGAAGAGTCAAAAAAGAAGAAGGCAGAGGAAGATGCCAAGCAGAAGGCCGCTGATGAAGAGACGAAAAAGCAGGCCGAAGAGGAAACGAAGAAGCAGGCAGAAGATAAAGCCAAGGCCGACGAGGAGGCCAAGAAGGCTGGCGGAGGATAATTGGGGAGTCAGAAAGCGAAAGAGAGACTCTGGCCACTGCACAAAAGCTACTTCTTCGTGTACTATTGCTTTAAGCAATCAGCGTGGGTAGGCTTGTATCGTCTAGCTTGCGCCAGCGTTGGCTGCTGTGTTTTAATAAGGGCTGGGTAGTGTCAGATTCCGTAGATACTGGAAAACTTTTCTTTGTCCATTCATATGATGGTTTAATAGCTATGCCGCGTTGTGACTGTTGTGAAGAGAGATTGGTCAACTACGTCCTTGGAACGTGTTGTGCAACGTTCAGTGAAACATCATGGCACCAACTTTGTCGCCATCGTATGCGAGCAAGCAACCGTAGACGTACATATTTACAAGTCCAACAATAGCTAGATCTTTCAATTCCGATAGCTACATCCTCTCCTACTTGAACGTTGAACAGGAAGCTTTTAGCAATTTTCAAGTTGGGTTGTAGAAGTAGACACAGAAGAACTGTGGTGTCAACGGTCAACTACCTCTGGCCCAAAGAAAAAGCAATGAACCCCTGGACTACGTCTTGACACATTCGTAGACTGGAAACTCCCACCAAGGAATAAAGTATAAAACGCAAAAAAGAGATCATTGCTCCCGTGAAGGAACTACGCTTTTGTATGCCTCGTGGCGGAATCGAACCGCCGATCTTCTCATGTCACTAGGTACTAGTGAGACGCTATACAACTTAGCCAACAAGGCTTGTTGTCTTGATTCATGACACAGGAGGCGATGGAGGAAAATAGAGAGGGTTGCGGTGTGGGTTTGTGGGAATCGTGGTGGAGATGTGAGTGGGTGGAGTTGCGGAATGGGTGGATGCTGTGTGTCTGGGGAGTTGGGTTGGTGACGAGGTGAAGGGTGTGGGGATGGGTATGTGAGGCTTGATGGGGTGGGGGTTCTGGGAGTAGAGAGGGCGAGACATCATGAATTGGAATTCATGAGAGAGTGTGTGTGGTTGTGGATTTGGGTACATGGAGGTTCAAATGGGTTGGCTTCTCATTGTCTATTGGTATTGTGTAAGGCATAATCCAGGGCAGCAACATTGCCCGGGGGACGTGGGTTATATCTTCGTTTCTGAAATAGCTTGTTGATACATCAGACCGTGTAAGTCTAAGACGATAACCTGAGAAAGTTGAGAACGCCTGCCTAAATGAATAAGTCCACGTGCCTACAATCCTCGCTTTCTTGGAAACATTAGAGAGAACGAGTAAGTAAGGGATTGGTTTGCTATAAATGTCGCAATATTCTACGAATTCACAGACGTCTGAGTTAAGGCCAATGTCATCATCTTCGAGGCAACCGTTTTGCCTCTTTGCGCCAGGCTTGGAGACTGGGATAGTTGAAGATTGGGATAGCTGACGACTGGGATGAGGTTCTCTGCGTCCAGAGTGTCCAAGATACATCGTGTTCACTCCTTGCGCATTTTGAAAAAAAAGGAGGGGGGATGTCCTTGTCCCCTTCTAGCTCTCGACTTATACGTTGAAGATTATGTGTCTGTTTACAAGGGGAGAGAATTTACGACTACGTGTACACTGCTACTTGAGACATGGCTAATGTATGATTGATGTCCGTTTTAAGTGTTGCCGAAGCCTCTCATAACATAGAAGACTTCAACAGCTCCCAAGTTAGAAGGGCTCAAAACCCGAAACGAAGTTATCTTGAAAAGCGAAACGTAAAGCTGCCGCAGCGGTCCTTCTTTTATGCCTAGTGAGGAGGACTCCAAGCATACTATCTCGGGGAGACAGCAAACAGAAAGCAAACGTCTTCTCTACAAGGCTATAAATGTATCGCGCGATGCCCTCCATCTCTTTTTAATTCAGCAACTCGTCTCTTTGTGCGTTTGGTTCCGAAGGACATGTGCTCTCTTTACCCAGAAGATAGCGAACAAAATGGAAACGCCCGGGAGAAAGTAGATGCTCTACATTGGGGCATTTACTTTTACCCCAACACCCTACTTCCTTAGTAGTAGTTTCTTGCCTCCTATTCATAGAGGTATATACTGACAAAGAAGGACAGTCTACTTGAGTACTTGAATGATGTTATCTACTAGAGGCACTTTAAGCTAGAAAAAGTTTCGATCCATCAAAGAAGTCCCACCAACTGAGAACAGCCACCTGAAGCATGACCAGAATGGCGAAAGCTATTCAATATGGCTAGCCTAAAAAGAAGACTCTGACCACGACTCAGGCCAATATTGATAGTCGACTCTTCCCCAAGTTAATCCACTAGATGACAGCAAGGCACTCCCTGCCTTGCTCGCGTGAAGACACACAGAGGATCATGAGGGCTGCCATTTCTCGAGGCTATCCAGCATAAATAAAGGAGTCTGATGACCTCCTCACCAGTTGGAGAACCTCCATCCTCGATCAAGACGTCTGGAAAAGGAATAGTAGACCGATTCCCGGCTTCTCTGCCTTCTATCACTAGCGCACAGTCGCATATCTACACGCAATACATCGAGTTTGGATCGAGAACTCCAATTCAAAGAGCCAAATTCTTCTAACCATCGAACACACGGAATGTAATCATAATTCCATAATGCCTCCAGCGAAGATCCATCGTCAAAACCACTCATTCAACGAAGAAGGCGAAGTAAGAGATAGGCCCGAGAAACGTCCTCCTTACTCCGGGAACTACCCTGAAAAGACGCTCTAACCCGCCGTAATACATACAAGCATCAGCGTAGACCAAGCACATCTCTATTTCCTCACCGAGGCGGAACGTAACCCAGGAGGACTGATGGCACGCGTGATCCACAAGTGTACAGTATCGTCATGAAATGCCCTTCACTTGGCCTTACCCACCGGCGTGATCCATCGAACCACCTACAAGCTTCAAATATGCGAGGAATCGTCGACCTTCTGAAGACGCATGGCCAAAGTGAGGCGATCTTATTTTCCAACTTTCGAATAAAACCTCATAGATCCACCTAGTATGGCTTCGGGGTATGCTTCACGGATCAAGAAAGGCACTTGGACTAATTATTCGCCTCGGCTGTGAGACCTCCTTGTTTTCCCGAAGAGTACTTCACAAATCAAATGCTAGAATTTTATTCATCCTCTGCTGTCCTCACGCGTCCTAGCTATGCCTCATCTTCAAGAGTAAGATGAAGGTGGCCTGCCTCTATGTAGTGTCTGTACTACAGAATGCTAAGGTTCTTGGTTTCCTCACGCAGGCTTCTAAGCTGCGCTTGGAACTCCTTGTTAACCCACTCCCAGTAAGCATTCCACGCCTGGCTGGCACCTCCAGCACTCGCGTTGGCTGCCCCCTTGCCAGAGCCATCCTTTGCACCCTTGAGCTTGTCTCCGAGCAAGAGCGTGACCCTAAGAACGCTCTTGTTCGCCTCCTCCTGCTTCTCCACATCCGGCTTGACGGCTCCGTCCTTAAGCTTGGTTGACAAGATGGCGCGGTATGCCTCGGCGATGGAGTCAAGGCGACGGCTAGTCTCATCAGGATCAAGCGCGATAAGCTTGGAGACCATTAAGTTGCAGAGACTGCGAATGTCGTTGTCATCTTTCAGACCAGCGACCACGCGGTCGTAGAAGTCAATGTTGTTGATTCGCGAGAAGGCCGTCTCCATGAGAGCGTACAGGGTCTCATAAGCGCTCTATGTCTGTGGTTAGCAACAGCCGGCATCAACCCTCCGAGATAAGACATGACATACCTTTCGGACTTCAAGGCCATCATCCACCATATGTTTGAAAGGGCCCATCATGACCTCTCTGATCAATTGTGGCTTGATCACCGACTCGGTCAACACAAACGGCATTAGCTCGCCGAGGTGAGGCAGGATAAGATCGGGCTTGTTGTGTGCAGCCGAGTTGAGTGTCGACATCGCCAAGCGGCGGTTGTCCATCTCCGAATCCTGCAGCATGACAAGCAGCATATCGACAAGGACATTCTTGAGCATGGCGTCGAAAGCCTCGTCACTATCAGGAAGCGTGTATCGAACAGCCTGAACAGACATGCCCCGAATGTCGGGGTTCTCATTTCTGAGAAGGGACTTTGTTGTTGTTAGTTTCACTCTATCCGTGATGAATTTGTTCAATTTACCTGAAGCTGAGGCATGAAGGTCTGAGAGTCGATAATAGTCAGTCGTCCCACACATTCCGCGCACACCACTCGGTTATCGGGAATAGTAGAGGCGGAAAGGAGGTGCTGCCAGATATCGGCCGCGAACTTGGAGACTTCGGCAGAGAGAACGTTGACTTGCTGCAGGATCTCCTTTATCGACTGGATAAGCAAGTATTGCGTGTTGCCACCCTTCTGCATGGTTGCCAGAATGACTGGGAGGTATTCGGAAACATTGCCAGAGCCAGCACGGCCAAGGGCCACTGCAGCAGAGATAGAGACCTTGTCGGGCTCTTCGTGGAACTGTTGCAAGAATAGTTCCGCCTTCAATGGCGAGTTGGCTCCAAGACGGAGACCAGCCTCGCCGAGCACCGCAAGCGCCAAGCTCAAGCGAGCGTCGTCCTTGTTTCTGGAGCTGGTTTGCAACTCGGAAATGAAGCTCTCGACTGTGACGCCAGCCGAGCTTCCACTGGCCACAAGAAGTGCACCAATGACCTTGCCCACGACAACGGGGTCTCCTTCGATACTAACGTCATTGAGAAGCCCTTGCATGAGAGGCTGGCCAGCGCCGCTCTCGCCAACTTTGGTGACAAGAATAAGAATTTGGTCTAGGACGATGCTGGCATAGCTTGACTTGAGCAGACTGCAGATAGTCGCAGTCATTGACTGGGTGACCACGAGGTCGGCGTTTTCCTCGACGAGGGTCGCGAGAATGAGCAGGGCAGGTGCCAACAGATGAGTGTCGTTGTTACTAATAACGGGCACCAACGACGAAACCAGGCCCTGAATAGTGTCTGCATCCAATTGACCTCTGGCGGTCGGCGACATAACCAAATGCTTGAGTGCGAGCACGCTAGAACCGCGAAGAGCCCGGTTGGCCTTGCGGAGTTGTCCCGCAAGCTCCAGGGCGACCTCCCGAATCCACGACGTCTCGAGCTGGCCACTGCTAGTGCTGAAAGCTGCGACGTTATCGACGGCTCTGACGGCAGCCAGGCGAGTCGTCTCGTTCTTGAGGCGGTCAAGAAGTGCAGTCAAGGCAGCCTGTCGCTTGTCGGCTGGGGTCAGACCATTGCCGTCGGCACCGGAGGTTCTAGACAGCAAGACGCCCAAGGCGTGGATACCACGCTGCTTGACTTCAGCATCGGCGTCAGTCGCAGTAATTCTGTTCATGATCGTGTCGAAGAGCTTCTGAAGCTCGCCCTTGAACTTCTGTGCCGTCATCTTGGACCGAGGGGGAGTGATTGCCTTTACCAACTCCTCAATCGTTCCGATGGCTTCACTTGAGATCTTGTAGAATCGATCGTTGGCTGCCGAAATGACACCAGCCACTATCTTGGTCAGGTACGGCTGCAAGAGACTTGACGAATGGGTCTTGGCAATATCGCTGGTAAGTTTCAGGGCGGCAACACGCAGAGTGCTGGGTGTCGCGGACGCATTTCCACCAGAGGCAGCCAGAGATGAGGCGAGTGCTGAGGCTCCCGTGGGTTTAATAGACTCAATGATGGGGCCGATGGCGTCGTTGAAATAGTCGGAAAGACCACCCCGCTGGACCGTGATGATATCGTCGAGGAGGTTGATGATGGCCTGCTTGGTAGGAATAACCTTGCCCTTGAGCAACTTGGTGGAAGCCTTCACAATCGTCGGGGTGAAGCGAGCCAAATCTGCGCGGGGTCCAGTTGAAGGGATTCTCTCGAGGGTGGGGGATGTAAGACCTGTGGCGGCATGAGGGGTGCTCATAGAACCGCCGCCGCTGCTCTGACGTCTGCGTTTTCTGCTGATGGGGATGGAGCTAGGCGCCTCGGGCTCTTGATCGTCGAGTGAGAGATCAGTGGGATACATGCCCTCGCCCGTCTTGCGCACAAGAAGAGACAGACAAGCAATAACTTCTAGACGGACGTTCTCCTCTCTCTCGTCGAACCTCTTTACCAAAGTGGGTCCAGCCTGGCTGTATAGAACACCGTTCTCTAACAAATCACCACTTCCACGGGTTGAGATGAGGGTGTAGAGAGCCTTGGCGGCACAACGACGAACCTTCCAGCTTGCGTCATCATCATCAAAGCCAGCATCGTCTTCAAATTCGTCATCATCCTCATCCTCATCCTCGTCGTCAACGTCCATATCTTCGTCATCGTCGCCCATTGCGTAGTTGGGGTCGTACTTGAGATATCTGAGGGTCGCCTGGATGGTTTGGTCGGTAAATGGGCGCATCTGCGTCGGGCAAGCGGCGAGGAATGACTCCAGGGCAACGAGAGCGGATTCCCGCACCTCGTTGAACTCCTGGCCAATGTCATCTCCGTCGCTGATCTCCTCCAGATGCTTCTCAAGCTCACCCTCGCTCAGAGCTTGGAGAATGAAGGGCACCAGAGTCTTCAGGTATGAGCCGAAACGATTGGGAATGGATCTTGCCAATGAGCCAGTGATTGAAATATAGAGACGGCGTGTGACTGCAGAGATATCGGCCTTGTCCAGGTCGTTGCCCATTCGGTCGACCATCTGGCTGAGCAACTCGTCCGACAGGTGAATAGCAAGTATCGAAGTAGCCACGACAGCTCTCTTCTTCACGACTGATGATGTCTTGTCGTTCTCGAGCAGACTAATAACCGCATCTTGCATCGCCTCGACCTCGAGGGGCGAGAGCATCACGCCAAAGCATCTGACAACCTCGATAAGAATGTCCACCGACTCTGCGCTAAGGTCTTTGTCCACCTTAAGGAGACCCTGCGGGACGGGCGGCAACTGAATGTTGTTCGAGGGGTTCTGCGGCTGCACCTTGCCACCGGGTCCCAGAAGTCGCGGGATCAGAACGCGGCTGACGGCTTGGTATGATTCTGTCACGTCCTTGGCGGGCGGCAAGCCAGGTGTGGGTTTCGGGAGGGCCATGATGACGGCGCGGAGGGCGAGCGAGGGAACAGCATTGTCAACCGAGTTCTTAAGCTTGATTGCAGAGAGTTTCTCAATCATCGGTGCGATAATCGGGGTCGGTACTTTCATAACTAGCGGTCCGAGACTGTGTAGGGAAACTGTTTAGCTCCTGGCATTGCTTGTCGAGCGTTGAGAAAGATTTGCAAAGATGGCAAAGGGGTTCAGATTCTCGCACCATTTGATCGCCAGGTTCTGCACCTCTCCATTCTGGTCGTCGAGCGCCTTGATGATGCTATCAACAGTACGTGCGGCGACGTTATAGTCGTGGTGCAAAAAGTCGGGCTTGCCGTTCGCTAGGACCTGGAGCAGATCGTTGAGCGACATGAAGCGGAAATCCGGGTCTGCGTCTCCTAGCTTCTGCACGAGCTGGATCACTGTCTGCGGCGTCGGATTCGCCGGCACGCTTGACGAAGCCATCTTGGAGTGTGTCGGATGGGCTGGTTCGCTGCGTGCGAGGGTGATGGAGATGAGGAGGTTATCGCGGCAGGTGGCGTGTCAGCGGGGAATGGGTTCCTCTGACCATGCAGAGGAAAGAGAAAAGAGAAAAGAAGGTCGAAAGTCCGGCGATAAGTGAAAAGATGGCGGAAAGCTATGATATGTGTCGGGGCGGCAAATTGGGCTGGGTTGTTTTTGATGTTGGCTTTGGATCACGACAACAGAGACCCTCGTGAAAGAGGCGTTGTTGGTGGTGGGGTTACAGGTTCCAGAGCTCCAGGCAGGAAGGGCCCAGTCAAGTGTCGTTGGGCGGGATTACCCTAGACAGCCCAGCAGGTACCTCAGACAATACCTTACAGACAGAGGTCCCCTCAATGCTACCAGTTCCGGGACGTTCTTGCCCCGCGAAAGTGGACCCCTACCACTCTCCACCACGCCGGAGCGTTATGTAAGTCTCTGGGAAATCCATCAGGTCCGTGCCGGCCCAAGCTCGTTCTCCGATGAGTTATTCCGTCCAAAGATTAGATAAGCATGGAGTGGAACCTCGAGACCTTGACCCCGAGTTCCCATCTTCCCATTTCGGAATTGAGGTAAGGTAGGTAGGTATGTCGTGCGGGCCCCTTCGGCACCCCCCGGCAAATGTCGTCACCACAAAGCTGTGGGGAACCAGCCACCCCCGGCATCCAGGCGCTACACGGTATCCAGCCTCTTCCCTACCATTGGTCGATTGCTCTGGAAGCTCGTTGCTGGTGCAAGCTGGAGGCAGAGAGCTCGCAGCTCCGAGCTTCTAGACTTCGGACGGCAGGTCACTCAAAGTCAGCCAGCACAACAGGCCAGAAACCAAGGCCAAGCCACACCAATCCAACCCCAGCTTTTTTTCCCCTTCTTTTGGCTTCCTTACGTGCTTTCCCAAGCGGGTTTTTCTCTTGTTGCTCTCTTGCTCCCTTTTCTCCTTTCCTCCTGTTTGTTTTCTCTACAAAGGACACTCGCAACTATTCCAATTGGTCTTGCCATTGAGCTTCCTCCTTCCTTGTAGCGACTTGAGCATTTCCCTGCCTTCACTCTGTACTCCGTACTACACACTTTCACAATGTCTTTCGCCAGAGCAGCTTCCCTGCGTTCCGCCCTCCGATCCTCGGCGCGCCGGACGATCCGTCCCCAGTTCCGTTCCCAGGTCGGCCAGAGGACCTACGCCAGCCAACATGGCGCGAAGCCCCAGAGCGAGCTTCCTCTGTAAGTCAAATTGCCTTTTTATCCCCATCTAGAACCTAATTGGCTCCTTGAATTGAGCATATTTGTGTGAAACGGGACGACTGCCAGTCAAGACTTGCCCGAGGATGACGTGTCTGACCACTATCCGTGATACAGTGCCATTGGCTCAGCAGTCGTCTTCGCCGCCGGTCTGGCCGTCATCCAGCCATGGAGCGGCCCCGCGCCGTCCAAGGGCCACGGCGCTGCTCATGCCAAGCATGATGAGGAGGAGAAGCACGATGAGCCTGAGGAGAAGGAGGAGAAGAAAGAGGAGTCAAAGTCTGAGGACAAGGAGGAGTCCAAGCCCGAGGAGAAGGAGGACGATAAGTCTGAAGAGAAGAACGACGTGAAGTCTGAGGAGAAGTCAGAGGATAAGAAGGAAGACAAGTCCGAGAAGCCCAAGGATGAGAAGAAGGAGGAAAAGTCTGAGGACAAGCCCAAGGAAGAGTCTAAGGACGAGAAGAAGGGTGAGGAGAAGGAAGAGAAGTCTGATAACAAGGAGGAGAAGTCTAACGACAAGAAGGAGAAGTCTGATGACAAGAAGGAGGAGAAGTCAGAGGACAAGAAGGAGGAGAAGTCTGACGACAAGAAGGAAGACAAGCCCGAGGAGAAGAAGGACGAGAAGAAGGAAGAGAAGAAGGAGGACAACTAACCCTGCCAAGCCTCATCACCAACCCTCAAACGAGTATGAATGAAGCCCACAAGGCCACACTAATCATCGAAATCATGATCATGTACATACACCACAGCCAGATTCTTCCTGCTCTTCGCACTTGTTCTAATGCATAATAAAGCATGGCGGCTCTGTTTGCTCAGACGCAACAGACAATCATAGTGGAAATGGTCGTGATAGTTCATCATCGTAATAGTTGAGAGAGTCTTGAATTCATCGCATAAGGTAGTCTTTTCCCCGTATGTACACAGACTACTACGCCTGCCTGTTGTATGCAGTCCCCCGCTGTCTACTGCCGACCAATGTTTGACCTCTGAAAACGCCAAACGTAAAAGGGAAACCCATCATGCTTTGTGGTATCAAGAACAAGAACCAAAACCCCGGAACCCGAAAAGGACAGTCCAAGTAACCATAATGCTAAATCATAACGGCCAATCATGTACAAAAACAATTCTCCTCCTCCTTCTTTTTACGGCCTCGATGATTGACCAGTCGACCGCAGCTCAATGGGGCCATTCACTGGAGTGTTCTTTGAGCTCCCCAACCACCTCGTCGCCACAGAAAGGCGTGGCTTTTTCGTTAGCTCTGAACTCAGCTCTGGGTCTGCAATGTTGGCTTCCTCAACCGGGGGCGTGAAAGACCTAGCGGCCGACTCGTCTCTCGACCTTCGAGACTGTCGTGCCTGGTGAAATGAAGGCCGAGTGGTGGAGTGACTTGGCCTAGGTGCCCCGTCAAGGTTCGAGGGCCTCTCCTCGGTATGGCCAAAGACCGACTTGGTCTTGCTGCTGATAACTTCTAGCACCGTTCCAGAGGTCTCGCCGTGGCCGCCTTCTATTCCCTCGGCCGCGTCATCCGCATTGAAGCCCTTCCTCTCGAGACGTTGCATGATATCAACATCGCGCGGCCAGTAGACCCGACGTATCGCGTCGACTATCAGCTCCAAGCAGATAACGGTCGCAAGTGCAAGGAGAATAGTAGTCCAGAAGCTCAGCGTTCTACCAAAGTTATGAATGAACGCGTGGCGAATCTGATAGATGCGCAGGAT
The DNA here is from genome assembly GCF_030869305.1 of Colletotrichum tamarilloi. Taxonomy (NCBI): domain Eukaryota; kingdom Fungi; phylum Ascomycota; class Sordariomycetes; order Glomerellales; family Glomerellaceae; genus Colletotrichum; species Colletotrichum tamarilloi. The sequence continues at coordinate 111,265 of NW_026849454.1, forward strand.
GGGCCGGAAAGCTGCGGAAAGAATGATGTTCCACAAGAACCAACCCCCGACCGAGATGAGAAACCCGGCCAGAATGATTATGTTCTTGTTTTCCATCTCAAGAACCCTAAACTTGTTAGCAAAATATTATACCAAATTCCACACGAAGTAACTCACAGCAACTTGATGTTGATAAACACCACAGCAACTGTAAAGGGAACGGATCCCATAGCATAGAGCGATGTGTCCTGATCGAAAGGCAGCGAATTGTAGACTGCCCAGGTCACCCAAAAGATGATGAGAGACTCAATCAGCCCGAGGAATGTCCAGCCAATGTAAAGTTTGATGTTGAAAGCTCTGTTCTTGTGGCCAAAGGTGTAGAGCTCGGGGAATTCAAGGAGCGTCTTGGCTTGCAGATCCTTTTCCAAACCGCCTAACAAGATAACAGCGAGCGACGTGAAGAAAGTGTTGAATACCGTCAAACTCCAATTCTCATATAGAGACGTCCCGGTGTATCCCGTGTAACGCTGGAAGTAAGCCTGTGGTAGGAAGAAGACAATTTCCTTCCAAAAAGTGGCGAGAATATATCTGCCAGTCCTAAGGTAGTTCCAGCGGCCGTGGACAAAGAGAAGACGCTGCAAGAAGCGGAATTGCGCAATAGCGTAGTCGGAAATGCGAGCGGCTTGGAGACCTTCGCGGCCCGAGATACCGATACCAACATGCGAGGCTTGAATCATGCCGATGTCGTTGGCGCCGTCGCCAATGGCTAGAGTCAGGGAGTGAGGTACCTGCCGGCGAATACGCTTGACAAGAGTGGCCTTCTGCGAGGGAGAGGCGCGACAACAAATGACCGAGTCAACCCTCACTACAAGGTCGAAGAAGAGGAAGCTGAGGTCCTCGTCTCCTTCAATGATACCCAAGGTCTGACCGTCGACCACTACTACCGCGTGGGGCGCCATACCTCGGGCGACTTCACCCAGGGTCGAGAGGATTGACTCCTGCAGGTTGCCCATTGTAGCATCCAGGATGAAGACCTCGGAGAATGGCTTGCACAGGCCGGCAGAGTGACCGATATTGATGGCAGTCTCGCGCTTATCTCCCGTCAGCATCCAAACCTTGATCTCGGCGCGACGGAGCTTCTCAATCGTTTCTGGTACACCCTCTTGCAATCGATCCTCGATGGCGGTGGCACCGGCAAGTTCGAACTTATCCTCAATGAGCTCACCGGCCGCCTCGATCTTTTCTTGTCGATTATCCAAACTAGTGGTGGCATCATGATAGATCCTTTTCCACGTGTTGTAATCATCCTCGCTGATGTATCGGTAGCCGTACAGTAAAGTCCGCAGGCCCTCTGAAGCAAACTCGTTGATGTGCGTGAAGCATCGTTCGAGAACGGTGCCCTCGTTGAGAGCCACGGACTCGTCAATGAAGTCATCCACTTCATCCTCGTTTGCTGACATGGCCATGCTGTGACGTGGCGATGACCAAATATCGTGAGCGCTCATGGGCGAGAGGATGTCTGCTGAACCTCTGCGTGAGGTCCATGCGTCGGCGTCGTCGGTCACGGCGCTGGATCGTCTGAGCATGTCACCAGAAATTCTCTGGTTCATCATGCTACGTCGATCTGACATTGACGTTCTCCCAATTGCAAAGCTGCTGCGGGGCGTTCCACTCGTGCTGAGGCGTTGCTGTGCCTTTTCCCTCTCGACACTCCTACGAATCGAGGCTCTCCGATTGACGTCGCTTGCCTTTTGTGTGGCAAGGCCGCTAAGCTTGAGACGAGGCAAAATGACGTTGTCGGCGCCTTTACAGTAAACACATACTCTGCCGTCGGGCATACGCATGATGATGGACATCCTCTTCCTCTGACTGCTGAACTCAATGACGTCTAGCACCTGGTAGGTCTCTCTTTTGATCGTTCCATCAGCTTCGGGAATTTGGAGAATGACTGATTGTGCAGGCCGGTCAATGAGGAGGTAGCCAAGATCTCTCGCAGCTTCAACCAAAGCAAGTTCATCGGGAGAGGCGGCTTGGTATTCGATCTCGCCGTCTTCCTTTGTCTCGGGTAAACATGTGTGGCAGAGAGCGATGCAGAGTAGGAATTGCTTGGCTTTCTTGGAAAAGACAGTGTCCGGTTTGCGTCGCAGGTAGTCCAGGAGGTCTTCCGTCTTGAGCTCGGGCTCGGCATGAGGCGCCCGACTTGTAGAGCGTCCCCGTCCATAAGTGCTGATGGACGGCCTTCCTTGTACTGGTGTCGACGACGAATAGTTGTCGTGATCGCTCGTTGTCTTTTCGCGGTTCTTGTCCTTGCCTTTTCCCTTGCGCTTCTTGCGAGCCATGTCAATCAACTTTTGCTTGGCGTGTTCGTCTCGTTCAATGTCCATATCGTGCAGCCATGCGGTGCCGGCGACGCTCATCTTTCTGAAGCGCATCACGTTTTCCGTCAAGGTGCCTGTCTTGTCTGAGAAGACGTAGTTGACTTGGCCCAAGTCTTCGAGGATCGTCGTGGTGTTGGCAACCATTGGCGTATTAGTGACCGGGTCGTACATCTCGACGTCTCCCATCATGTAAAACTGTATGATCTTGATGATTTCCAAACTGATGTACAACGAAAGAGGGATGAGCGTGTTGAACATGAGTATGAAAGCAATAAAGATCTTTCTCATCTTAATGCGCTCGCCCATAAAGTACCAAGAAGACTCGGCAGGGTCTCGCCACAGATAGTGGCCCAAGGTTAAACCGCTGCTGAGGCCGAGTAGCACTACTATGAGCCAAACGACGATTCTGTTAAGGACACGCTGCATGGCGGGTGCTTTTGTGCGTACGTGCTTGTGAGCGTTCATTCGGATCTTGCATTCTTCACCCGTGTTCACGACGATGCCGATAGCTTCTGTAGTGTTTCGCACCGTGGAGCCGCGGTAAATGACATTGTCGAGTGACAGCGGCAGTGTCTCTCCGTTGACAGTGACACGTCCGTCGTACCTGTAAAGGTCCAGATTCGGGTCCTCGGAAACGATGGTTGCCTGACAAGACTCGATGCCTTGCAGAGTTTGACACCTTTCAGCGAGAACAGGTGAGGCTCTCTTGGCCTTCAAATTCGTCTCGCCGTCCAAAGCCATAGTCTCGATGTATGCGGTACCGTTGGGCCCGGACGCGTACAGAAGGACGATATCCGCCGGAATGTCGTCGTCGCGTTGAAGCCTAACGACGTCGCCAACCTTGAGGTCCTGCCATTCAATCTCGGTCCATCCATCGGCCGAGTATTCCGCAACTTCGCCATCCTTGTGCCTCTTCATCCTCGCTGTCGCCTTCTTGGATCGTTCGCCCAAAACCCATGCGCGACTCAAGTTTTCCGTCTTTGCCAGCAGATACCGGCGGTAGTCGTCGTATCCTTCCTTAGCCATTGATAATGACACAAACACGGCGAGAGGTGCAATGGTAGTCCACTGGCCCGTAGTGCTGAGTCCGGGGATGGCCTGAATGATACCGACGACAAGGAAGTAGAAGTTGCCCATCTTACTGAACTGGAACAGGAGCTGTTTGGGCAGGAAGCTCCATATCGTGTATCGACTGGATCGGATAAAATTACTGGCGTACGACTTCTTAGTGCGTTCGTCGATGAGAAGGTCACTCCGTTCCCTTGACATGTCGAGTGGGATATGCCTTCCATCTGCGCTCGGCGGGAGCGGCTTCTGTCGCAATAATCCCTGTACAATGTACACATTGTAGGCCTTCTTTAGCTGGTCGCTGACCGACTCCTGCGCAACGCGCCATTTTGTCCTTTTCGTTGGCTCTGGTCGGTAGACTGGATACTTGAGATCAGAGTCTGAAGGCTGCGCGGAGCTGTGGTCGCTGCCCCGTCGAGGCCGTGAGGACGAGGGCTCGTCCTGGATATGGCCCTCGAGATCACCCCTTGAGGGAATCGTGTAGAGCCCTGGCCTATTCGAGTTCGGGTGTGATGACGGCGGGTCAAAGCTGCGCCTGGAGTCTCGTTGAAGCTCGTCCGAGAAACGGACATGACCGCCGTCGAGGGCGCCTTTGCTCCCCATGGGTTCGGTGATGGCTCGTCTCGGGTTCAACCTTTGCGCTGCGCGTGGCGCGGGATTCACTGATGGCGAGGATATGTCATGAAGATCAATGTCATTATGGTCAGAGGAGGTTGAGCTCGACGACGTTCTTGGGGCGGGGTCAGCGTCTTCATGTTGCTGTGAAGGGGCGTCGCCCAGATGCCGTCTGTCCATTCTTGAGGGGCGCGCGAGGCGAGGCTTGGTCGCTTTCTGTCTAGGCCGTACACTGAGCAGTGGCAGTCTCAGTCTAGCCCCCAGAAGCGCGGATCGAGAACCACAGTGATGGTTAGCTGGTCAAGGCTAGCTCGAGACTAGAAGGACGGCAAAAATGGGCTTGTTCCAGACGGATCCCTTAGAAAGCGGCCCGGATTCACCAGAGTGGCTCGGCCATGAAGCTCTTCATTGGGCTCGTCTTGGAGGTGGCGGCGCGTTCCTTTCTGGATCTGGCGTGGTCCTTTGGAGTCGTGGGATCTCCAAGTGCCGGACCAGCGCAGGTGGCCAAAAGCTGCACAGAAACGTATATAATGGTTTTGCAGGAAGAACTGAAAGCGTCTTAAGAAAGTGGTAGGATCTGCAATTGCCGCGACGTCACGGGCGGGTATAGTGCGCAAGTGAATGACAGAACAGTCGTCTTGAAGATTAACAATTCAGGAAAATGCTAATGGTGTTGATGTTGTTGAACAGTGGTGTTGAGTAATAGTAAGCAAGGCGAGCCAGCCTCGAATCGAGGACGAGAGACGTTGAGGTAAAAAATTGGCAGGCTGGGCGGTGCTGTATTCCCGTAAGAGGTGGACGCCGAAGGAAGCGCCGGCGGAAGGTCCCCGTAAATGGAACTAGGTCGATGCTCCCCCGTCAACTGTACTCGTCAATCGTTGGCAGATTAGATACTCTGCACCTAAAGGGAAAGCAGATGAGGGCTCCTTGGCAGTTCCTTGCCTTCCTCTTGGTACTTGGTAGACACCTCACGAGTAGACACGAGTAGAGCCGAAAAGGTTGCAGCGTACAGAACTGCGCCGCCCTCAATACGCAAGTATGGACGACGACGAGGCGCTTGGCAAAAAGTCAAGATTATCAGGCCGCGGCTCACTGGTGAGTGGGTGACGAGCTGGGTTGGTCTTGGACCTCTGGGGTATTGTGTGGAAATACCCAGGAACGAATATACGTCTGGAGCCCCCAATCAATGGAGAAGGCTACCTACCGGTACACTTTTGCAAGGCAAGCCTCAAGGTGGGAGGAACCTGTCTGAGTGTCTCATGCGGGCTTGGCGCCTCTTCTGCACTGCCACGGTCATCTTGTTGCCCGATCTTTCCTTACGAAGTAGTCGTACGAATCAACGAAAAGCCCGCGGAACAGCTCCTCACCCATCACGCGCTCATCCGCGGTTCGCGGAGACGAGGAAAAGTTGGTTGGATCCATGAATCCGTGGGGCCATCGTGGTCGGCAGGTCGGGCGCGAGAAATAGCAGCCAGTACTCCATACAGCACACGAGCGAATGAAGAACGACGAAATAGAGACTTTTTCATCAAGGACCGGGGCGCGGAAGAGAAAAGTTCAGGTGGCCAGCCGCCAAAGAGCATCAGCGCCCCGGGCATGGAGAAAATGGGAAAGTCCCGGCTTCCGACTGGCGGGCCAGCAGCGGTGCAGCAGCCCATTCGATATTTTGCCGTGCCCCCGCATTGAGGACGTCATTGGGCAACAGATGGGATGCACCTGAACTTCCCAGCTGGGAATCGCCAAAGTGCGAGCGAAGCAGGAGCCAACACCCACCCATTCCTTCCATTTCCTCCCTGAGGACACAGCAGTACGTACCAAGCTGTCCGCCCATCTCCAACCACAGAAGGACCCGCTCCGCCTACAACCTGCCTGCTATCCGAACGGACGTCGGAAGCTGCGGGCGATCTGAGGAAAAGGTTTCGATCGGTCATCCATTTCTATCCATCCATCCATCCATCCATCCATCAAAGACAGCTTCAACAAGTCATTGACCATCTTGGCGACTGTCGCAGCTCCCATCACACACTTTCCTTGGTGTTTCCGCACGCATTGAAACATTGCGAATGCGAAAGCAACACCAACACTGCCCGACATTCATGACTTGGCAAATATCCTGTGCCTGTGTGGGTGTTGACGGAAGAAGACCATCCTTCAAGTGGCAGATGCAAGTCCGATTAATTACTCTGTAGCTTATTCAACAATCACGCGGTTGACAGAAAGCATCAAAGTCGCTGACAGCATCCACACGCACCTGCGCTACTCTACTGTGCACCTACACTGCCCCGACTCGCATCATCTCACGTGAGTTCAACTAGCACACGAAAGAGAAAGTGCGAGACCGTCGTCGTCCTTCAGACGAACGTGGCCGATGGCTGGTAGCCTATAGACACTGCAGGGGACTTCCTGGATATCGAAGAGACCTACCGCATACCACTACGGATACTTTGTATGGATACTGCTGCGAAGAAGGGGAAAATACACCCTACCCGATCTCTACAGTCTACAGTACCTCACCGTGAAAAGATTAGAGTTCCCCGTATCCGGCTGCATTGCCTACCCGCAAGGTGCCACAGACCCCCCCTCCGCTCCGGCGTCCAGGAAAGTAACGCCGTCTCATCTCATTTCCATCCGTTGATGCCTGCAGCAGTCCACCATGGCACCTGCTCCTGACCGTTCTTCGAAATATCAGGCAATATCCCATACCATACCGCCGGAAATTCCCGTCCAAACGTTCACACCACACCCAAAGCACAATCGTTCGAGTCCACAATGCCTTTGTATCGTTCCCGTCCGATCCGCCTTCTCGGAGCCGCAAATTTAACACGACTCAAGCGAAGAGAGAAAGGGATTGCATCTCGTGCTACGATTGAACGATTGAACGATTGAACGATTGAACGATTGAACGATTGAACGATTGAACGATTGAACGATTGAACGATTGAACGATTGAACGGAACAGGCAGTCAATGATGGACAGATCTCGCCCGGCTTACCTTACTTTATTTAGGGTACACAGAGCGTCCCTCAAGCCTCCCAAAGAACCTCCTGTTAGCAGGCCGCCGCCTCGCTGACCAGATGCACTCCAAGCACCCACCCATCCATCCCCGCCTCTCTGGACCAGCCGGGCTCGCGCGCCAACGTCCTCCGCTGAACTAGGCTGAAAGAGATGGGCAAGCACACAAGCTAGGCAGTTGGGCTACCAAACATCAGCCGACCAGCCGACCAGTCGAGACCTCACGCTACCTTTGGTCTTACACGTTGATCCTCCTTCTGCGCACACTCTTGTAAATACTGTATACCGTACAGTAAGACGCTGTATCTCTGCTCTTGGGGCAGAGCATAAGATTCGGCGAAACTCGACCTCACGTAACATGTCCAAGCCTGCCTTGCTGCGTAACAGAGCACGCGGCTGCGACAAGTCCCCCCCCCCCCCCCTCATCCCCGGGCCTTCAAGGCAGATCGGATTCTCTTCAGCCTTACCCGCACAAACTCATAGGAGGCACATCAGATGGAATTGCATTACGTCCAAGCTCCATGGGCATAATCGGTGGGGCGTCGGACCTGAAATCGAAGACGGCTGCGTCGGTTCTGATTAAGCCTTACCTCTGGTAGCAGGGCCTACGGGGTCTTGCAAGTTACATCGGTTCACCGTAACAGTCGTGGCCATGATACATCACCGGAGAGCATCATGGGGCTGATCATTTGGGAATCGTTGAAAGTCACATCACAATTAGGAGACCGAATGTTAAGGTGGGAAAATAGGGATTCAATGCCCATGTGTCTCTCAACTCTATCGTCAGTGCTTACAAGCTGGCCGCTTCTCTTTCGAAAAGCAGCCAGCCAAGCCTCTTCGCTGCTCGGCCACCGGAGGCAGCTCCCCATTACCACCTCTTTCGGTGCCGGCATTCAACAACAAAAGCCACAAAGCCCTGCTCCCACGACCCATCAAACCAAGAAAATACCCAACAATATAGGTAAACAAGTAATGTGTGTCTTGAGAGAGTTGTATATCCTCAATAAAAAAGATGTGTTGTGTGTGACTGATTACGAACCAGGAAAATCCCAAGCCACCTGGGCTTTTCCCCATTTTCATCCTCCAAAACCCGCAGCCAGGACATCTGAGATTCATGAACAATGACAGATGAAATAAAAAATATCAACGACAGCGATGTGCAGCGCAAGCCAACCAAGAGAGAAGGGAAGAATATTAGGGGCCACGCCATCGTCTCCGCGAGGTAGGCGTGGCTAAAGGACTAGATTTGGTGATGGATTGTGGGCATGGTGAGATGCCCACACCCTCGTACCAGAAGCCGGTTTCTTTGTTCGCGACAATAAATGACTCGAAGGGTGAAGTAAATCCAAAAAGTGCAAAGGTACGATCGCCTGTGCCGGACATGCATGATCGAGATTCCGAATAGAGGTATCGTCATGCAGAGTCGTCGTGGCCGATGGATGATGTGGTAGCGAAAACGGAATCACACATCATAGTCATCGGTGTTGAAAGTAGACCAAGGGCAACCCCATCTGGTATATGTCGAGCGCCTAAAACGCCAGCTGTGAATGACCAAGGCAAGCAACTCCTCTCTCCCGAATAAACCATTTGAGAGAGCACGCCTTCCCAAGTTTGTATGTACGCCATGTCCTAGTGAAAGGAACTCCGGATTCTTCCCGACTTATTCAGTACGGCAGACCGATGTCAGGAATCAGTGGGGTGTTTGGTGCATGGACTCGGGAGACATTGAGTTGGGGTCAACGTGGTCAAACTGGACCAGTTGGTTCATGTCGAGGTCGTTGTGGCCTTGCTCACCATACGCAGGTGAGTGAGGGTGCATCGGCAGGTTAATGGTGTGCTTGGAGTACATCTCGTTCAGGCCGGTACCATCATCAGATACAGCACATGATCCGTTGTCGCCCTGCTGGTAGATATCGGCGGATGCAGATCTACCAAGCATGGAGAGCGGAGGCGACTGCTCAACAATGGACGGCTCTCCGTGGTGGCTGCCGAATGAGAGGGGAGACACGGAGGGCGGGATCATGCTCGGTGACGGGTGTGCCATGGGAGAGAGGAAGGCACTGCCGTACGGCGTGTTGTAGCTGGAAGCGGCCGGGAGAGGGCTCGGCTCAGGGCCCTGGGAGAAGAAGTTGGGGCTCGTCGGGAACTCGGAAGGGGAGGCGGTGGTGGCAGACATTGGGTACTGGCGCATATCCAGACCGAATCCGGCTTGGGTGTCGATTCTCAAGTTGGGGCCGAGTCCGCCGGGCGCCTGGGGAATCGGTGCGTAGATGTTGGGACCAGGCGTCTGAGGAGCTGCCATTTCACCCGGCTGTTGGATATAGAAGGAGGGCATGGGAGTTTGGAGCATCGAGAAATCGACAGCCATGGGCACGGAGCGACTGCGCTGTCTCTTGTGGCCAGGTCCGCGCATGCCAGGGTGCATGTGGTTGATGCCCCAAGACTCCTGGAACATACCAACGTGCGGCTGGGCAAAGTTGGGCTGAGAAGAAGGGCGGCTGGGCGACACAGGAGCGGACATGGACAGGGCGTGCTGCTGGTCGATGAAGGGGTGCGGGTTGTTGCGGTTCATGAAGGCCTCCAAGGAGACAAGCTTGGCCAACTGGCCGCTGAGAACCTTGGGGTTGCCACCGAGGTGGTGAACCAAGCAGTGCGAGGCCTGCTGGTCCTCGGTGAAGTCGCCACACTGGAAGAACCCGCTGGCTTGAGGGGAGGAGTCCATGAAGAAGTTGGGAGCCCGGTTCAGCTCGATGACGATGCCACCAGGCTTGTTGGGGTCACCCTCCTGGTTCTCAAGGAAGATATTCTTGATGTAAGCAAAGGGGTACTCGATCTTGTAGCCGGCCTGCTCGTTGTTGATGTAGTAGGTCATGGTGCACTTGTCAGGGGAGTAGAAGATGATGAGATCCATCGTGTTCTGTCCCACGCGAGTCCACTTGCCGATGCTCAGAGAGCGGCAGGTGAGATGATGGATCACTGGGAATGTTAATGCTGCTTTCATCGATGGTTTGTCAGGGACTTCTTAGACTTACAAACTTTGCCCTGGCCGTTCTGGTCACCGCCGAGAAGCATGTTGTTGTGGCCGTAGGGGAGAAGACCTGTACGGCCAAGGAAGGGGCCGCCGAGGCCCTTGCCGGACTCCATCGCCTGCATAGCGAGGTAGGCTCGCATGGATTCGGGGATCGAATCGATGTCTTCGCCGGTCTCGAGGCTCTTCTTGGCCAAAAGCTTGATCTTGGCGCGTCTGTGTAGTATTAGTGGTGACTCAGGGGTATCAGGCTGCAAAGCCGGAAAACAAGGAGCAGTAGAAAGCGTACCTGTTCTGGAACCAGATCTGAACAGACCTTTCGGTCATGTTGATCTCTTCTGCTATCCGCTCACGAACGGTGGCAGTGGGGGTTGGGTTCTTGTTGAATTCCACCTCCAGAGTCGTCAACTGGTCCTGAGTGGCGCGCTGTCTCTTCTGGTTCTTTTGCTGTTGGGTCAGGGTGCTCTTGCGCGGCGGGCGCCTTGATTGCGAAGAGGGAGGCTGTCCATTGTGGGTGGAGGTGGAGGGGGAGGGAGTCTGGTCCATCTTGTGGGCGGATGTGGGAGAGACATCTTGAGGGGTTGATGAGCCGGGTGTCGAGACTTGCTGGACGAGGCCCACGGGGTGTTCGACCTCGGTAGCCATGTCTTTTTCTTTTTTTTTTTTTCCTGCTCGAAATTCCTTCGTTCAATTAGAATGAAGTCGGTGAGGTGTATCGCTTGTGATGTGGTGCGATGTGGTTGATCAGATCAGGGTGGGCGGATGTTCTCGAGGTGAGGGAGTCTCGGTATTAGTCGCGTCCAGCAGGTGATCGGGATGTCGAGGATCGTTTGATTCACGGAAACGCGCAGATGCGGTACTAGGTGTAACTGGATGGTAATAGGTATGGTGCTGTGAAAGCTAAGGGAAGGTATAGAATGAGCTGTGAGGCAAAAGATGCTAAGGAGCGTGGTCTCTGATCCAACAGGGGGAACAGGAGGTGAGATTTTTGTGTGAATAGTGTCGTTTGGTTCGCGAAGAACGAATGTGTGTAATTCAACCAGACGGGAAGGAACGTAATAAGAATGCCCGGAAAGGAGTGACGGGATTCAGAAGCTGAGATGGTTGAATTATTTCAAGAGAGTGACTGTGAAAAGGAAAAAAAAGGAGTGGGGGAAGAGGAATAGGAGGGAAGGGATTGTCGTGAACGACGAGGATGACGATGAGGAGATGGGATGAGGAAGAACACCAGGAGGGATGGGGGCAAGAGAGGAGAAAAAGGAAAAGGAATGGATGGGCGCGAGGCGGCGGGCCCCAGTAAAAAAAAAAGGGAACAGAACAGACGAACGAACGAACGAAGGAACCGGCGCCAATCCACCCTGTTCCTAGGTAGGTGTGAGGTGCCTGTCCCCTCCTGCTCCCCTCTACGTGTAAGGCAAGGTACCTTTCCCCATGGACTCGCCTTAGTTCCAGGAGTTCCCTTTTTGCTGCTCACCTACTTTGTTGCGCCTGTAGACACGCCTTGGGTACTTTCTCTCTCACTACGAATACTTGAGGTGCTGTCTACTTAGGGCTACTCGCTGGGAAGAGGTCTGGTCTGGATGGACTGCCCCAGGGTCGGGAGAGGAGTGAGGCGTGTGGGTTGCGGGCGGGCGTGGGACGAGGGTGTGAGGCGAGTCGAGTTGGGGTGAGGTGTGGAAAAATGGGGCTTTGGATGACAGGGGGCAGGAAAGACCGGACGTGGGACGTGGGACGTGAGGTGTGCAGCGGCGGCTCAGCAGCCAGTCGTGTGTGCGGTCTGCGGGATGGTCATGGGCAAGGGCATAGGATGGGGATGGATGGATGGGACTGTTGGTGTGAAAAGGCACCAGTTAGAAACGGTCCATAGGTTCCATGAGTCCATACCTTACGCAGTATGTACCTTCTTCCGTACGGAAGCGAAGAGACTGAGGTTGAGTCCCGTCTGCTACTTTTGTAGAAAACGTGTGCTTTAGCCCTAGGAATAGGTAGGTCGCATCATGTGAATGTACCTTCCTTGTGGTAAAGTGCTCCTGTAGCCTCTTTCCTCCGCCCCTTTTTGGTAAGTAGGGTTTGGGGCAGCTCTTGCTCTTGCTCTTTCCCGACCACGTTCCGTTCTCTCCTCGACGGCAGGTGCAGTGTTCAGTGTCCACGAATGGGTGTGGAACTGTAGATGGGGCAGACACGCCGCACGCCGCACAGGAGAAAAAAAACTGTGAAAGCCAGATAGATAATTGACACACCCAGACTGGTGGACGCGGCGGACTGGACGTGGATGTGGACACTTGAAGTCTGGACGACGGACGTTGGCGGGGGACGAAGACGAGGACCGGGGCTGGACGTATGGGCGACACCACCAGCAACCAGCGGCCAGTGGCTAGTGTACATACAATGACTGGGTGCACAGGGGTAGTGCCAGGTACGCGCCTTCTCTCATTTGTCGACAAAAGCCACTTTACCGTTCGTACCTGCCGCCGATGAACGGAACCTGTCCCAAGCTGGTAAACCTTGCCTCAAGTGGCTTTAGCGGCTTCTTCCCCCCGTTTAGCCTTTTCTGACCTTCTCTCTCGCTTCCACTTTGTCTCTTCCTCTCCTTCTCCTGCATAGCTGTTCTTAGCCTCCTCCATCCGTCCCGTCTTTTGTAGACTGCTCGCCCATCTTGCTTCTATTCGTACTCCGTTCTGCGTGGGCGTCTTCGACCTGATAATTGTGCACCTCGTGTGTGCATGCGAGTATGCGTTGTTGACCGGTTCCTGCGTCCTGCGCCTCACATCATGCATCCCCCAATCCAGATCCAGACCAGCCAAACCAGCCAGACCAGCCTCGTTCCCTCTCCGCTCTCCCACACCAGAATGACTACACACCGCCGCAACGCCGCGCGCCGCCGTTGGTCCATCGGGGCTGCTGATAGGAGGTGCACCATCGCACCCGCCATGGATCATGGCCCTGCTCGTTGCTGCAGTTCCTTGCCCTGTTGATGCTGGACTGCTTTCTTGTACCCAGTGGCCATTGAGGGAAAGGTGGGGGAGCAGAAACATGCAGCGGCCGAGGAGAGACCAAACACGACAAAAGGGAGGCCTATCCCAGCAAGCGGGAGGCCAAAAGGGAGACCGGCAAGTGCCAGAGTACCTTTCGCTCTCTATTGTTGGCTTCGCGGCGTCGCGCCCGATGGACGCATTGAATCGAATCGCGCGGCATCCGTCCACCACCTGGACGCCGATAGACACTCAGCATCATGCCTACGCAGTACTTACACGAACACATCCTCAGGCTCTGATTATCAAAAATCGTCCATCCTTTCCTACCTCGTGTCCGATGCCAGGCTACCTTAGTGGCTAGTATCAACTAAAGAGTATCCGTCTCCTCTGTAGGTAGACAGACACTACCACGTGTTTTGCGGCTCGAAAGATGCCGCATAAGCATGAGGTAACGGGTGAGAGCGCGCATCATCCGGCCCAGTCTCTAGATCGCTGCCCGCTATGGGTACTCGGTACAAATAGTGTCGCCTATCCTTTTCGTCCTCACCGTCTTGTGACTCTCGTCCAACGCAACGCCAGACGCCGTGGGTCGCGAAGCATGAGCCACGGCCGGGGATTGAAGCAGAGCAAGATACTCGCAGAATGTGTCGCGCTTTCCGCCAAAATGGCCGTACCTTGCGCGGTAAGTGAGGGGAGACGGACGAAAGAGTCTCCATCCTTTTTGGGGGCCGTAAGAGAAATTCGCGGCCGGTGTCTGATGCGCGCTGCATCAACATCTGTGGAGGCGAGTGCGGATCTCCCTCAAGACTCACGCTGTCTGGCTGTCAGTGGTCAACCTCCACCGCCCGCATCCTCGCTCCGTTGTTGATCGCCCTGGAAGGCTCGGCCTCGAGGCTTGGTCCTGTCGATTCTGGCATTCTGCCGGGAAAGGGAGGCATAAGAGCCGGACGGTGGGACGATGAACGGAAGGTCCAAGGAGGTTCCCGTCAAGCATGACTTGGAAAGGAAAGTCCACGTCTATGGAGTACGTACTCCATATTGTGCATGCGCAGGTACGTACACGTCTGGCTGTGACTGTGGCTGATGAGACTGTGTGGGCCCGGAACGGAGCAAGCAGTGAAGCACAGAGGCATGGGCGGGGTCCATCTTTTTGGTCCGGTCCTCAGGCACAGGGGTAACTGACAAGGTAGGTACTTTGAATCCATAATGCAGACATCCATCAGCAGACACGTCGGACGGCAGCTCGAAAAAGGGGATGCAAGGAACGAATGGAAACATGTCTTGGCCCAGAGAACAAAGAGAAGTGGAATTTGTGTTCTAAACTTGCAATGGACGGAATCGTACGTAGACGACACGAACAACTCCAAGCGGAGTCAGCGGGCATCTTGTTTTTGAATCACTCGGTTCGGGGCTGTTGTCATGCGAAAGATGCAGCCGCACTCCATATTCCGTACCAAACAACGCCAAACCTGGAAGTCTCGCAGCCGCAAAGCCACGACCGTCTTATCGGTGCTGTTTGAACAGGGGCTTGTTTCCGTACCTACCTATGTATCCGTTCCCCCTCTGAATTCTCACAGACATCCGCACCTTGTGTTACGGATAGCGATACGGATGCTGGCTCTTTGGTTGTTCGAGAATCAATACCAACCAGTCCAGCCAGACATCCTCCAATCCTCCGACGTCAAGATCATCCAAAGTCTAAAGTCCCCGAATCCCAGCCGTTATCTCGTCCCGACATCCAGGCACGGGTAGGGGAGGGTGCTATAATGTGTTTTGTTATGCATTATCATGACACCTTATCCCGCCAATCTGTCGCGTCCCTCCTACTCCATCCCTTCCCGCATTTTCCATCCGTTTGCCCTTCTGGGCTGTCTATCTTCCCATGTCGAGTTACCAGGGATCGCCCACCACCTTGGTGAGCTTAGACAACGTTCCTGGAGCCAAGATATCCATCCTACTGTGTACCCAGAACCAGACTCGTCATGTGCGGGCAAAACGGCAGGCCTAGTCGGCCCAAACTGTCCCGTCAGTCTTACGTCCGCGAGACGGTGGCAGGGATGCTTAGGTTCTCTGACGAATACTTCGAGCCCCTCAACCAAAAAAGACCCGCAACGGTTTGTTCACAGTGCGCGGCTTCTCCGCCTTCCGTTGCACTTGCCAGTCGCACTTGCACCAAACCTAAGGAAAGAGCCACTAGCTGTAAGGTACCCGAACGGAGGAAGGTACGCTGGATACCTATGTCCCACCTTAGAAACGTCGCTCCCTGACCCCTGCTCACGTCGTTCATCCAGTCTTTTCCCGATTGGAACCTCAGGTTGATTTCCATCCACCCTCTTTCTCTCTCGCTCCAAGTCTCCAAGTCAGATCTCCATGCGGTTGCAGCGTGAACTTTCAACATGGTCCTGTCAACCTGCATCATACTGCAGGTCGAGGGCGTCTTTTGCTGGCGCCGGTCGATCACGGTTGGCATCACTGCACTACACTGCTGCACTGCTGCACTGCATTCACAATGCACCACTCGCAACTGGGATAAGCCACATATTCCAGCGTCACATCGCTGGCTCGTCTTCGACCATTTGCTCCCACACTGTGTCGTACCTGACGTCTCTTTCGTCCGGTATTGTCCCTGTTCCTGGCGATCCATGCTCCCCCTCCTCGCCCTCCTCGCCCGACATTCACGCTATCCCCTCGCCCCCAAGACGCGTCCTCCTCACACAAGCCGTGTCAGGTACACAATGATCCGCCAGATGTTGTCGACTGCATCCTGACAAGCTGTGTCACAGACGACTCCAAACGAAACCATACAAACCCGCCATGGCAACCAGGCACCTCTCGAAATAGCACACAAGGTTTCGTCGAATCGAATCGACGGCCATCAATCATTGTCCAGGGCATGCAGTCATCGATCTAGGCAGCTTCTGTCGTGGATCGTTGCGCCGCCTGACCTCACATATGCTACATGCGGTGCCTGGTTGCTGTTCTGCCCATACACACACACCGTTCGTCCTCAGCTTCCGTCCTCAGGCTTGGATCTGCAAGGCTCCGTTCTCCATCTTCTAAACAAGAATGATCCGTGGCGAAAAAAGGGTCGCTCTCGCTTGATATGGTGACGCCTGCCGCTCTGCGCAACAGTCACGCAGCACAGAGACACCTGCCAGACGATAGCTGATCCACAGACTTCTGCAGCCGGTAGTATGCGACTGGCGGTCAAGCGTCCGCTCAGACGCCGCCGTCCCGGCTTTGTGAGCCTCCAGCTCGGAATGGGTCCATCACGAATTCAAGCTGGAGACAAGACTACTTTGAACCTCACTTGACCCGTACGCCTTGCGCTAGCGCCTATCGCCGAGGGCTGACAAGGTCTTCCTAGTCAAGACCGCCATACTGAGTTTGACTGATTCAGCACAAGAAAACCAATGATTCAGTCAAAGTGCAAAGCCTCTTTTACTGGACCTACCTAGCACTTTCCAATCACGAAATATCTGGCTGACGGCTTAGGCCGGGACCAACGTTCAAAAGACTGTTTAAACAAGATAGGCTCGGACCAGCTGGATATTTACTCATTACTGGTCACAGCACAGGCTTTCCCGAGCGGCGTGCCCACTATGCACACCCAGGCAGACGGTTGGTTCACGGCTCTTGGAACTACGCAATTCTCTTGGCCGCCAAACTGCTCGCCCGAGGGAGCCCCGACCGTCCACTTATCCGCGGGGCAGATCTCGACGCCCATCTCCACGTCGCCTTTGCGCCCGCTCGGTTCTTCATTCGAGCGATGGGGGTGATGGCTTTTATGACATGGTCGATGCTCTTGGGGAGATTCTTGTCATTTCGAGGCCATCCCGCCGGGGACGCCAACGGCACGGGGTTTGCGCCTCCAGAGGTCGTCCCCTTTCTCGGACCATCAAGACCAAGCCAGTTCCAGAGAGCCTCCACCCATAACTCAAGATACGTCGGTTGCCTTCTGGAACCACTGAGTAAGCAGGCGTCAACTTCCACAAATGACATGTCGAGAAAGGGGCCTTCCCATGCTGAGCTGAGGTTCAACCCGCCCAACTACATACCACCCAATCTCTTCGGCCGTCATACCGAGGGATGGTGCCGCCACGAATCGTTGCGCAAAAGTCTGAGGTGAACTATGTTTGCTCCATGCTCAGCGTCTCCCTTTGGCCCTGTCTCGCGTCTGCAACAGACATCGAAACGTCGTACCTCTAAAAACAACGCGTCGGGGCGATCGCCTGGCCATTCCTGTGGGAGTGCCGGGAACCAAAGGGATGTCTCAGACAAGACACTAGGGCATCACAAAGATCGCTTTGCACGACGGAGGGTCTTTTTACACACTTTGAGCGTTCCAGTATACATCTAACGAACCAATGCTATCCAACACAACGCCCACGACTGGTCTTATTTCGCTGTCCTCACGTTCGAGCTCGAAACGGTCTTGGAATTCGCATCGATCCTCCCTCCGTTGCTAGACCAAAGGCAGCGACATACTCTCGTCGGCTTTCCAGGAGCCTTCGGCTTCGGCCTTGGTTTTTGGGAGACGCAACCTGTGTTACCTCGTACCTGCAGAAGCGTTATGCAGCCAGAACACCCATCCCATGGCCCAAGTGCCACATGCGCCGAAGACACTGTAACGCAGCGCTAACTGTCTTTGATCATCCGGCCAGCTACCTTCAAGCTCCAAGCCATCCGGCCGTCCTACGGTGACCCATTCGAGATTGGTGGAGGAGCTCCATCGGCCAGCGACGGAGGACGAATATTCTACATTCGGGAGAAGCACATCCACGAAGTTCGGCCACAGAGCAGCTGGCAGATGGATTGCGGTTGCGCGACTGCCGGAGCTTTGACTCTTAATATGCTCAGACGTCCCGGTCTGATCACAACCGGTGACATTGGACATGCTCTGCCAATGTCAGATGACAAAAACTTCAGACGAAATGTTCCGCCCAAGCGCTCATTGGCGCTCGCTGCCGCCGGCATCGTTCCTCGAAGGCGTGGCGCTGTCGAATGGAGCTCAAGCGATCGGAATGTCCCATGCTCGCGCACGCGTCGGCGTATCACTAAGACAGACGGACTCCGTGAAGGCGGCTACAAATCTACCATACACCATCAGGAAGCCCGAAATAGCAATGGGATCCTCCGCCCGTCCAAAGTTCAAGGTCAAATAACACCTCCATGTCTGCATTTGCCTTTGCACTTGCACTTGCATTCATGGCATTGGCGCGCCTCATCCCGGCCAGGTGGTCCTCCAAAGAAGAAAGCCCCGAAGGTTGACGAGGGTCTTGTTAGTATGCTGTTGTTCTCTAACCAACCAAGTAGCTTCGTTTCAAGTGTTCCGAACGACGAAGCATAGAGTTTGACTTCATCCTGCATGGAAACGAGGGAGACCGCACTCGAGAGTCCACAGGCTTCTTTGCTCAAACGAGACAAGTCCGCTGTCAGCGCCGAAGCAAAGTCGTGGAGCAACGGATAGGGGACGGCATTGGGTCGGTGATGCATGACGGTTCGGCTCCGTTTTCCAGAATCGGTCTTGTTGAAGGGGTGCGCGAAGTGCGAGAAGGTCATCACAGTGTTAAGGAATGCGGAAGACTGTCCCTGAGAACTAGTCGGTGTCAGGGCTCCAAGTTGTCTTCAGCAGGATCCGCTTTTACCCCTGAGCGTTGATGTTGGTACCTCGCAACTTTCTCAGGGACGCTGCGGCTCAGCCAACCAGCCTCGAGAAGAACAACAGGGATCTGTCAAAGTCAAATCACTCTCATTGGACATTATGCTTGAAACTTGGCCGAATTCGGTCAGGCGAAAGATCGTCGATGGATTTCCTTGTCGGGTTAGAAAGAGAGCCACTACCGCAGCATCTCAAGGCTCAGGGCTTAAGACTCCCTCATGGAACCAGGGCAGAATCACCAGACATAGAGCCTGGAGGAAGAGAAAGGGAGGGGTGAGAGTCTGAGAGAGGACCTTCGTTGAGGTTCCCCCTGCCTTCCACGCCTCTCTGGCCCCATGGGCCCTCATTCTGCGGATACGTCGTGCCTTTTTCGTCTGATCTTTTCTCTTCCCGCTTCTGGCTCGTGTCTCCAGTCCTAGCCCCCGGTCCGCCTCCGGCCCCGTTCAACAACAACTGTCAGACAAGAGCCCTGTCGGAGCGCGGCCGTTGTGCAGCGTGCTTCCTCCGCGAAACGTCAACCAAGAACCCTGGGGCCTGGGGGGGAATATTTGTACGGAATACAGATAATTATTTTTTTTCGCCGCATAAGGGAGAACGGGGCAGGAAGTCTAGCCGTGACCATTGACGACCGACCGTCGCATAGTTCCGTGCGTTGTTGGTGGGAGATCGTCGTTTTGGATGCCCACTCGCCGTTGGCCTCGGATTCAAACAATCTAAACACTTCTGTTACTGACTCAGCCACCGAAGCCGACGACGGTCGTCCGCAAGTACGGCGGGGCCAATTCTGACTGTGGAATTCATCCATCGCCCTCTTGAGTTGCCAGCCCGCCGCCGCATGTGTCCGGATTTCGCGGTCGCCGGTATGGGCTGCCCATTGCTTCAAAGAATCTGCCCGTCTGGGGTTCATCGCTGCTAGCATCACCGGACGCCGGACGGGGACCCCAATCTCACAGCCTGGCGAATTCGTTCCAGAAGAATCGTCGAACATTGCGAGCCCGAAATCCCTGGCCAACTCCCTTGGCTTTGCCCCTCCCCCTATCTCGAGCCCTGCAGAGTTAATCCTCGCTTGCCGGGAGCCCTTGAGAGACCGGCTCTTGCTGCTGGACCCTTTATGGATAATACGCAAGATTGCCGCAAGAGGTAGACAAGGCGAGGAATAGGCGAGATGTATCGCTGACATTTCCGCCGCAAAGTCGGTGGCACCAACCCACAGAATCAAACGGTGGCATGGAAATCGGCTACTGACAGCCAGGCAACACGAGAGCGTGTGACGCTTTACGGATACAGGGTCCATATATCAGATCTGCTGCTCCGGAAATCCCGTCAGCCGACCATCCGCGGCTACCGAAAAGGCTACAGTCTCTATCAAGCCCGTGTTGTCGATAGTTGGCTAATTTTGCTTGGCTTGACAATGGCGTGCTTCAAAGTCTTTGTCGTTCCTTTGTTTCCACACCGCGAAACGCTCATGGCTGTCAAACTGTCAGTTGCCATCGATACCGTCCCAAAAGTCTGGTTCTGCTTCCGTAGCTACGTCCGAAGGCCCAGAGCCTTCGTGTCGCTTGCAACTGCATTCAGCTCCATGTCCACCACTGACGGAGCATAATCACTCCGCGAAAGTTGACCAATGGGCAGGTTGCCAAAGCTGGGGCTCCGCCGAGGCATGAATGATCATCGCGACGCTGCGACAACACATCGAGAAACGCGCCTTGACGCGTTGCCATTGCTTACTCCAATTGCAATGTTTTGAAGCCTCATGTGCAAGATGGTGCATGTCCACTGCGCATTTTACGATTGTTTACTTCCCATTACATGAGAGATACTGTGCAACGATCCAGATAGACACTAGCGACTGTAAGGCAGAACTCGAGATCCCACAGCATCGCACCACTAAGCTCGGACGATTATTCATTCTCCTCAATCGACTTGGCTACAGCCTACCTGTACGAAATGCCCTCTATACTGGCATGCAATCGACTACAGGTTACCAACGATCACGAACACAGCGTCTAGCGAAGCCCCCAACAGCGCAGCAGGGTACCCAAAACTACCGTGATACCGGGCCAAGCATTCCCAATCGAGTTTGCTGAAACTTAGCAGGTTATCGCTTCCTCGACAAGCATTACAGGCATCGCTGAGAAATTTCCGATTGAGCCTAGCTTCCCCGCCGGCAGAGGAGGGAGGATTCGTGAAGGAAAGAAAAAAGACCACCAGTCATGCGACGCCAGTCTCCAGCACGCTCACGCTGCTCCGCCGCATTGTTTGGCGATGCGCGGCAGAACATTCTATTGCTACAAAGACCTGCGTGCTCGGGCCTCTAGAGGGGACAGGAGTGAGGAGGGGAACCACGTCGGCATGAACCAAACTGTGGGCCATATGGAGAGGCTGTGCCGGACTTGTCCCTGCTCGTCGTCTGTCTGCGACGTCGACGTCGTGCACCTGTACGAGATCGCACAAGGGCTTGCAAGAGGATCGACGCTAGCGTTCGTCTGATGTTCTCCCCGGCCCTCACCGAGACGGGTCCCCTGGCCGGCATCCCGCTGACACCTGCTTGACCCCGAGACGGGACTTGACCGTCGAATTGTTCGGATCAATCTATTCTCCCGGGTTGATCCAGCTTCTCGGCGATTGACAAGACCTACCGAGGGCTTCTTTCCATGACTCGGTATAGGTAAACTCAAGCGCGGAGCGTCCCCGAAGCATAACCCAAGTGACGAACGACCTTTGGCACTATGGACTGACTGGGTACACTAACTAGCCTTGCCGCATGATACTAATGGATTCCCTGCTTCGTTCGCCCGCCGTCCGAACTGCTCAATTCGAGTGGGTTCACTTTATATTTCCAAGCCGTCTAAAGCAAACCTATATGTCTGCTTAACCACGCCCTCGGTTTTCCCTTGGCCCAAAACGGGTCAGCTTGCGCAAGATATTGAAATGGGACCGTTTTCGCACTAAGAAGCAACACTCTATGCATGCCACGCGGCGTGTCGAAGACTGGAAGGAATAGGAGAGGCCTGGTGATTCATGGAATATGCCAACTTGAGCATACACAGCCGGGGCAGCATTTTGCTAGAAAATCCCAGGATCTACGTCTTCTGGATAGCCTTCACTTTGTCTGCTCACGGGAGATCGGCAGAAAGCCACGTTTCTGGAGACTTTACCCCTATGTGGTGCCCCTTTTGGATGTAATGGCTGACGTTCGTTGTTGCTCCGTAATGTTTTCAGCATGGTCACTTGCAACTTCACGGGCTACGGCTTAATACCACGACGAATGCCTCCAGACAGGCTCTTCGCTAGTTGGTTGAAGATGGACGTTGCAAGGCCCCACGACAGGGAGAAAATTGAGTGGATTTGGACAGTCGGGGAGTGCAGACGCAACATATCGTTGGCTGTATATCGAGCCTCTCGGGTTGTGTAGAGCTGATGCCGTATTCATATATGGGCCGATTTGTGTCGCCCTATAGATCAATAAGCCTATCTGGGATTTAAGAAGATGGGAGGGACTACGATTGCCTTTGTGACATCTTCATACTGCGTTGTGAGTGGTCGACTCTGACGCCAATTGCTTTGCATGTCAGTACCTAGCCGAATGGCCTCCTGCGTCTGTCACACTGCTTCAGGTATACTATTTGCTCAGTTGCATGGACCAAAGGATTATCATGACTGACTAAACATCGGAATCATCAGCGCATTATCTACAGAACCTTGAGGTAGGCAGTCTGGGTTATGAGAGGCTGGGCTTACGGCCTATAGGTGGTGAGGCATCACTAGGGGAAAGGAGTCCTCCAAAGTCGAATACTCCTGCTTCATATGGAAGACGAGATCGATTTTTCTCGACCTTTTTTTTTTTTTTTTTTACTTTTCTCTGTGCTATTCAGACCTGACATGCCTGGGTATCTATGCCGTTACGCCACCTTTCCCACTCTCTCAAGTAATGGCGGGAGCAGATAGCTCTGGTTTGAAGGTTGATACTGCTGCCTTTGACTTCCAATCCGAGGGTCCCTCTTCCTCTCTCTCTCTCTCTCGTCTGCATAGTACACAAGAACCGTGACCTTGGTTCCGAGACCACCCCAAGTACAAACTTTCTGTCGACGAGATTTCTGGGAGATGGGACTTGGGGTGTTCAAAGTTCCAGCCAGTTCATTTCTTTCCCATCACTGTTTCCGCCCAAGGGAAGGCGAACAGGCTATGCTCTTGAACTGCTCGCGAAAGAAAAACCCGCTCCCAGAGCGAGCCGTCCAACAAGCCATTTCTCCAATCCCGCCTCCATCTCAGAGGTGTTTCCTTTTGTGTTTTGTTTCCAGTGACATGAAGTCTGCGCAGCTGTCATGATTACACGACTGACCAAACATCAACGGCCCAACCCCCGAAACCAGACCAGATCAGAGGAGCCAGAAGCGCATTCGTCTACAGCCCCCCCTTTCAAAGCTCCTTCATCACCTCCCCAACAGCCTTCTTCGCCATCCTCCGCCTCTGGTCCTCGGGCAGCCCCGCGCTGAGGTCCCGGACAGCCTGCAACTTGCGCATCATCTGCTCAATCTTTTCCACGTCCTCGGCGTCCAGGTCCTCTTTTTCAGCGTCCTCGGCCTTCTTCTCTTGCGTCGTCTTCGCCGAGTCCGGTTTCTCGGTGGTAGCAGCGCCTCCCGCGCTTCCACTCGCTGCTTTTGCCGTGTCCGCCGCTCCCCCTTCTACTACTTCATCCTCATCCTCCAGCCCCTGCTCGAGATTCCAAATCGCCTTCTTCAGCCCTTCGAAATCCGCTCTGTCGAAGCCGAAATCCAGGTTCTCTGGGTCGTCGAGGTCGAAATCGTCGTTGTCGTCGCCGTCGTCGTCGTTGCCGGTGCCGCCTGCTAGAGGTCTGGGTTTCCTGGGTAAATCACCGGCGGCGGTGTCGAGGTCCGAATCGAGGTCTGATGGGCTGTCCATGTCGTCTGCGGCGTCCCAGTCGTTGGATTCGAGGGCTTCGAGGACTCTTGCTATGCCCATTTTCTCTGGCAAAGGGATGTCAGCATGGACGGACCTTTTATGTTGTGCCGAATAGGGGTAGGTTCCGGGACAAAGGTGCTCTACTCTCCCATGGCCCCTTCCTCCCAAAACGGCCCTCAAGTGTTGAATCACGGCTCAGGGGTATGAACCGCAGACTGAATGATCCGAAGCAAGAGAGAGAGCCAAGGGCAGAAACGGAAAAGAAGAGACAAGAAAGGGGATGTGACGAACCTCCAAACTCGTTCCGGCCATCATCCTTCTTACCCCCACGAACCTGCACAAACTCGAGTCCCCACTCAGCGCAGAGATCCTCCCACTCGTCCGCCGTCTCATCCCCGACGCCGATGCCCAACCCGACGCCGTCCCATCCCCACCCGCCGAGCCCTTCGCGAACGACCCTCCCGACCTCGGTGATGAACGCGCGGGTGTCCTCTGGCGAGGGCTGGGGGGTCGTTGCCGGTGCTGTTACTGATGCTGGCGCAGGGGTGGTACCATCTGCCGGTAACGGGGCTGATGTCGAAGACGATGATGAAGGAGAAGAAGGCAGCGCAAAAACAACAGCCAGCCCGCCCAGCACGGTGAGGACCTCCTTGGCCTCGGGCGAGAGAAAGGAGGCGGACCACTCGGCCGGGGAGTCGACGAGGTCCAGCCAGATGGGCACGTCGGCGGTGTAGTAGCTCGTCTTGATGGGGAGGATGTGCGTTGTGCCCGCGAGGGTTGTGGATGCCGGTTCTGGGTGGGTGCCCGTGAGGTCTACCCTTCCGGCGTTAGTACGATACTCTTCCACAAAGTGTTGGCATCTAGTGAGAGTGCGCGGAAAGTTTGCAATATGACGAGTTGCGGAGAGATCATGAGGATGCCGTTGCGTAGTTTCTCATGTGATGCGGGCTTCATTCCCCTTTCATCTCATGAGCATGAGATACATGAGGTCAAGAGCTTCTGTTTGAGGATGCAATAGCCAGATGCCAAGGCTCATGTAAACGAACAGGAGAAAAATAGAGAGTGCCGTTTTTACCAACCTTTAATGACTCTACTCAAATGCTGCGTCGAGTCCGCAAGCGAGACCGCCAACACCCGGCGCGGATTCTTGACTTCCATAACTCTGTCACCTTTCCTTCTTTTCTCGATGTTGTTGGTAGATCTTGATTTCTGCGTATTCAAGGCGTTCTTGTTGTTGAAGAGGATGGAACGTTGAACGACACGACGTTGGTAAACAAACTTGGCGAGCTCTGCGAGTGTTTGAGCTTTTGAACGTTCAGGCGCAATGAGATTGACTGAGGTGAGGTGGGATGGCGGGGCACCACAAAACGGCGGGGTTCCGTCGGCGCAGGGTCCAGATTACCTAACTCTGTGCGGACGGTCCGTACATACTCGTCCAATTGGTAGGTGACCTTTGCCAAAAAAAACTACTCTCGGTCGCCCGTGCCTTCCGGACGGAGCTAGACCCTAACGATGCTCGAGCGTGCTTACACGAAGCGGAAGGGGTCCAGTCCGCTTGTGAGACATGGGACGGAAGCTTCGGGTGCAACATGATGTTTCCCTCCTTCTCCTTCTCCTCCTCCTCCTTCTTACACATGAACCTTCTCTGCTTCTTTTTCTTCCCAACAGACGCAGCTTTGCACATCACCCAATGCACAAATATTGGAAATCATATTTGCTAGCAATTCATCTTGATTGGGTAGTACGTATGAATATATATATCATGCTGTGCTTTTCGTAAGTACTCTGAACCCTCGCTACCTATGCCAAAACAGTGGTATTCCCGAACCAAAAGGGCAAAGAAAGAATCATGATGCGTCACAGTCTGGGAATCATTACGAGGCAATGCAGGAAAAGAAAAAAAAACAAGAAAGCAAAACACCCGCACTTCCAGCCTTGAGCAAATGGAAAACGACAGGAAAACGAGCAAAGTAACCCAGCCGAGGGAACGAAACCAAAAGTCGATGAACAAAACAGCCAATGAACGAGGAAATGAAAAAGCATGCTGTGCTCGAGCGAGACCAAAGATCAACGATCCTCTCCCCATCCAAAGTGCCGATTGACAACATTCATAGCACTAACACCAGCCCTCACGAGCCCTCTCGTCGTCTCCTGATCGATCCCCGCGAGGACGTCTTCGAAGCTCGTGTCCTGTCTCCCCTCGGCATCTCGCAGGTCGCGCTGGTCCAGCTCGCCCTGCCTCCTCTCCAGCACGGCCTTGGAGATGGCCCGCGCCCACATGTTGTACAGGTCCACCTCGGACAGGCTGACGTACTCCCTTCCGCGCGCCGCACCCGTCTGGGGATCTCTGCGGCGTCTGGAAAACGCCCACTCGGCCTCGACGACCTCGAAGCGCTTGGTGCGGAAGAAGAGGTAGGGCCACGCAAAGATCCAGAGGAAGGTCAGGTAAAACAGCCAGCGGATCCAGATGGTCTGGCGCCAGCGGTTCACGCGGCACGTGTTGTAAATCTCGACCGTGCTGTCGTGGACGGGGAAGGAGACGTCGATGCGGCCGCGGTAGTTTGTGGCGCGAACGAGGTCCTCGAGACGGGCCTTGAGGCGCTCGTCGTCGTCGAACCCCGGCACGGTGCGCAGGAGTGAAAAGGTCTTGAGGCCCGCGTGCGAGGCGCAGTAGCGGTGGCACCACTCCCGCAGCGTGGGCGGCTCCTTGCTCACCTCCTCGCCGGCGGCGCCGCCTCGAGCACCCGAAGACCTGCCGCCGAAGCCTGGGGCACGTGTGGGGAAGACGGTTCCGCGGCGGACCTTTGAAAAGTTGTCTGCGGTGCGAAGCTCACGCCAGGAGCGGCGGGTGGCGATATCGCGGTAGAGGTAGGGGGTGAGCTCGACGCGGACGTCAAAGTCGACGACGGTCTTGCTCTCCGTCTTGTCGTCGCGCTTGCGGATGCTCTCGGTGTGGGTGCCGCGGACGCGCAGGTAGGGTCTCGGTGGCGACTGGGCGAGAGATGTGATGTGGGACTCGAGAAAGGCCGGGTCGGTGTCGAGGCGGCGTGAGCAGTGGATTTCGGCACCGGTTTCGGGGTCCCTGCGGAAGAGAAGCGGGGAGTGGCCGGACTCGTCTGCCAGGAGCGGGGTCACGGTGGTAGTTATGTTGTGCTTGGGGTCGAGCGACGAGGGCTCGTCAGTGTAGGACGGAGGCAGGTCGCCGGCGTTGGAAGACGAGGCTGTGGCGATGTCGTCGTAGTAGGGATCGTTTGTGTGGAGGGAGAAGGCGTCGGAGGGTTGGTTTAGACGGAGAGGTGGCGGGTTGGCGGCGGCGGCAGCGGAAACATTGTCCTTCTTGGAGTCTGGTTCGTAGGGTGACAGATCGGGAGAGAAGGCGCCTGGCATCGACATCTTGAGGGAATGGTGCTGTGGTGTTGTCGTGGGGAAGAAGAGGTAGGTCGGTGGTTTTCGATATGAGATGCCTGGTGAATGGTCTCGATGGTAGGATTGATGCGGGCGGCCAAGGCGTAGACAAATCCTCCAACAGCAGCAAAGACGAAAACAACAACAGCCAGCCAGGTAACAAGAAAAAAACGAGAGTCGTGAGGGGATGGGAAAGACAGAAAGGAATGGTGGTGTGTTGCCGACGGCCGTATGCGTTCCTGGGCACCTGGGTAGGCAGGCAGACACACCAGGGATAAATTGCCCTTGGCTTTTGGGTGGTGGTGGTTATTTTGGCTTTCCGGTGGACAAGCGTGACAGGCACGACAAGGTTCCAGGCCCCGAATTCTGCATCCCAAAGTCTTGGCCCCCTTTGGCCACCCAAGGGACCCCTCAGTCTACGGCTGGACTGGACTCTCAGCTCAAGTCGCCGGTCTTCTTTCCCCAGGGGAGGGGAGGGGCCACTAAGCTGCGGCAAGACTGTCATTGGGTGGGAAATTCGCTTTCGACGCCCCAAAAGTTCACAAAATGTCTTCCCTCTCCACTTCCCACGCCCATGCCGCCCTTTGGTGCCGGTGCCGCTGTGCCACACAGCCCACCAGACCAGACCAGACTTTCCCATTCAGGGCGGGGATTGACCCGAACGGTGTCGAGACAAATCGTCCCACTCCTCCCAACTGGTGATGAGTCGTGACTGCCAGTGAGGCCAGTGAGACGTCGCCCGTGCCACGCGGTTCAATGCGATGAACCTGGCAAACTGGCGACTCATTCAGCTCAAAGAAAAAGTGTCAGCTGCACGTCGCGTCTTTTTTGGTTGTGTTTGTGGTCGCATGTTTTCAGTTCGGATAGACCCTTTTTTTCCAATTCCCAATCACTTGGTAGACTTGCCGTGGATGTGCCGATAAATTGATTCAAATGCTACAGACTTCATTTGCCACACCTAGCAATCTCTACATTGCAAAACATCACCATCCACCGCCCAAGGTATAGCCATGCATGGCCACAACATTGAACTTGGGCTCGTGACACTGGATCTCGTCTACACAGTAGTCACTCGAATCTGAATCTCAGCTGGGACCAGTGTTACGTTGAACGCAGTGTCCTGATACCGATGCTACCTGGCCAACTTTCTTCCGACGACCACTGTTGGTGTTCCAGCCTGCCCAGAAAAATACCCGAAACTACAATCCTAGTCCGGGAGCATATTATAGCATGAGAGGTGCAGAAGTTAGTCGCAGCGTCAAAAGCCGAGGATTCAAATTGTGGCTTGATTCTGAATTTTGCCTTCTCTCAAAACATCTCCCTTGACCTACCGATAGCTAGCAGGCCAATCAAAGTCGGCCAGTCCAAGGTATCCGTAGATCGACTATAAAATGCAACCCTTCGTGTTCGATTGCAACACCTCGTGAGCAGTCTCGACTCTTTGATCGAATAGGCGGCAGGGTCTCTCGCCAACGGCCGAAATCATCTCTAAGCAATCGTAACGATCTCCGTCATGGCGTCCAACTCAACTTAACGAGTACGGAAGGCAAGATGGAGTACTAAATGGTAACACGCAAGCGACCGTTTAGTTATCTCTTTTCGTCGGGGTCGCGGGGGAGAGAAAAGGAAGAAAGAAACGTTATTCTTGTATTTCGAAATGTGGCGTTCTTACTTGGCTGCGATTGGCCCTTTCGCTAGGAGTGTATAATGTGGCAGGATCGCCCTCGTCGGACCGTTATGTTTAACCGTTAGGCAGCGCCGACTTCCGCCGATTCTGACGACAACTCTTGACCAAGTGCAGTTATGGCATTCGTATAAGAACTCATTGGAACTTGACAAGGGAGATTCGGAGAATGTGTGATATTTATAAACCAAACATCACTTTCTCTGAGTCCTTTGCTCTACACACATTATCTCTAGACTCCTGACAAGACCAAATACCACCAAAATCTCTACTCACCAAGCTCTCGTCCGCCCGAACAAGAATTCAGTCTCAGCTACCTAGATTGAAAGAAACATGGCCTCATCACGCGCCTGGACATTCACCAACCGCGGCACCCCCCGCTCCGTCCTCTCCCTCATCTCCAGACCAACCCCAACCCTCCCACCAACAACCCAACTCCTCGCAAAAGCCAAACCCGTCCCCGGCGCCGCCGACGGCAACCAATGGCTCCTCGTAAAAGTCGCACACGCGGCTCTGAATCCGGGCGGACACCTCTACATCACCAAGCTACCCGGCGCCGTGCGCGCCAAGACGGCGGTGCCGGATTGGGACTTGAGCGGGACCGTAACGGATGTGTGGAGCCCCGAATCCGTTCCCGGGTCCGTTCCCGGGTCCGATTCCAATGTGGGTACGTCGTCGGCTCTCAACGCCGAACCAAGCACAACCGCAGCAGTCAAGAGCAGCACCTCCCGCTTCTTCTCACAGGGCGACCGCGTCGCAGCCTTCCTCCCCATATCCTACGCCTGGCCAACCGGCACCGGCGCCCTGGCAGAACACGTCCTCCTGCCCGCACGCTACGCCGTCCCTGTCCCCTCCCACGTCTCCCTCCGCGACGCGAGCTGCGTCATGACGGCAGGCTGCACCGCCGCCGTGACCGTCCGCGCGACGAGCCTCAAGCGAGGCGACAGGGTCCTCGTCAACGGCGCCAGCGGCGGCATCGGGTCTCTGGCCGTGCAGATGGCGCGCGGCATCGTCGGGCGGGAGGGCCACGTCGTCGGCGTCTGTTCGAGGCGGAACGCGGAGACGGTGTTGGGGCTTGGCGCTGACGAGGTCGTGGATTATACTGCGAGTCTTCCGGTGCCCGTCTCAAAAGTGTTGGGGGAGAAGTTTGGGGCTGAGGGGAGAAGATTCGATGCTGTTGTTGATTGTGTTGGTGTGCAGGATGTTTATGTGCACTGCGCGGAGTATCTGAAGCCCGATGGCGTGTACTCTGCTGTGGGGATCAAGCCGGCTGACCAATCCGTCGGGGCTCTCGTCAAGGCGGGCTGGCAGATGCAGATGAATGCGCTGTGGCCCCGTTCGACTTGGTTGGGCGGCACGGGGAGGCGGTGGGCTGCGACGGCCATGATGGATCCTGGGAAGGCCTTGATGGAGGAGGTTGTTACTATGCTGGCGGATGGGAGGATCAAGGCCGTCGTGGAGAGAGAGGTTGGATTTGAGGAGGCTGTGGACGGGTATGACATTGTTGGTAGTGGGAGGGCACGCGGGAAGGTTGTTGTCAATGTCGGTGGACAGTAATCCAGCTCGTGGAAAATCGGTGTTGTTTGAGAGGTACCACTGGATGTAAAATCTTTGGAAGCATTATTTCTATTGGATACATAGATTCCTATTTAGACTTCGTCTTATTCTGAGCTCTTCTATAGATCGATCTGACCATCAAAGTATGATGCCAGTCTACAGTATGGTATATATGGTATATATCTTTGACTCTTCCTCTTCGACGAGCACAGCGCCCTTCGATGACAGCTCGCCCTCTCGTATGTCTCTCCAAGCCGTCCAGCATGTCTGTATGCCCGAAACTCAACCTTCAGCACACGAGCTCCTGCGCATGTCTATAGTCGAAAGCCACCACAACGGCCTTTGCATACGAAAGAGCAGCAGCCAAAACCTAAGAATATCAGTACGTCTCTCGAGCGGTATTATACCTGAGCAACTTCAAAGGAGAAGATCTCAACCTACGAAGATATGCATCAACTGATGACTGGCCCCAAGTAAGTCAAACGTCCTCGGGAACCATCTCTCCGGAAACTGCCCCAAGAACAATTAGCAAAGTCTCCCGTAGCCCACGCATCAAGTTCAACGACCACACTCCCCGCAAGAAACACGAAGTCAGAAGTCACGTAAACACAAGAGCAATGACAACTCACCTTGGCCCAATACACCAAAACAGCAACACAATTCCACCCCGCCGTCCCCAAAACCCACCACCCACCAACCTTATCCCACACCTCTCGTCCACCATCCGCAGCCAGCACCACCCCATGCCCGATAGGCGCCACAAACGCCGCGAGCCCAAACGCAGCGAACAACGCGGCGCGGTGGTGTCCCAAGTCCACGGCGCCCAGATCCGGCCTCGCCGTCGCCGCGGCGCAGAGGGCGGCCAGCAGGCCCGTCAGACCGACGTAGGCGTCCCGCGTGGCCGGAGAGCAGGGGAAC
Organism: Colletotrichum tamarilloi; assembly: GCF_030869305.1. NCBI lineage: Eukaryota > Fungi > Ascomycota > Sordariomycetes > Glomerellales > Glomerellaceae > Colletotrichum > Colletotrichum tamarilloi. The sequence goes on from NW_026849454.1 coordinate 142,470, forward strand.
ACGTTGTGCGCTAGGGGGAAGACGGAGGACCACATTAGGGCGAGGACGCCGTGGAAGTCGGCTTTGATGCCCGAGAGGTACATGGATTCGCTGTGGGACATGAGGGTGTGGAAGCTTGAGGGGGCGGTCAGCTTTGTACCTTTCTGAACATGTCGGAAGACAAAGGACGAAACTAGGAAATTTGAAAACGAAACTGAACTTACGCCGTGGAAAGGACGAAACATGTTGTCACCCCGACAGCGTAGGCTGTACAGACTACTACGTCTGCGGTTGAGGCGATGCTCCATCTGGCTGGTATTCCATCGCTGAAGACGTAGAATGGCAGCAGAACGAAGATTATGGCTCCTATCACGTGAGAGTAGATGTTGACTGTTCTCGCTATCAGATTGTAATATTTCACCAGCCTGATGCTGTACTTTCAACTCACCCGACTCATTATGCGCATAGGTCCAACTGGCGAAACAGCCTGCAACGGAGCCACAAGCTGGTCTATCTCATTCTCCATTAGAACAATTCATCAAGAAAAGATCAGCCTTGTTCAGACATACTCACCGATATCCGGTCTTGATATGATCGCTCCCACACCTTGACTCAATCAGTTGCTTGGTCCAGTATACCACGAGGGAACAAACTCACTGTTGCCACTCAGCTACACACTTGAGCGTTAACTCTTCAACTCGAAGCAAGAAAACTTTCACAAGGTAGTCTAGTTGACTCACGTAACTCCTCCCACGGGAGTAGCGAAGCCGCCGGCTTGGCAACCTTTTCTTCCGCCTCCTGACTCGGCCCGCTCCAACTCCATAGCCGCCTCCCGGGCGAGTCGTTGTCGATGGCCGTCCTCAGCCTGCGTCTCAACGCCGATGTTGATAGGAGTGCTGCCATTGCGAAGCGCGGCTATCACACCTCTCTCCTTTTTTGTTTTCGCGAGCGGGCGGGCGTCCTTCGGGGCGCGGCCTCGGTTGCCGGATGGAAGTACGATGCGTGTACTCGCGAGTAACAAAGTCTCGCCCAACCTTTCCAACGCTGTTATAGAACAATCGAATATAGGCTGAGTAAGTGCAACGACCAAACTTCCAATCAAGGAGGTTTCGAAAAGGCTATAATTCAACCTGCAAGCCGCGAGTGGGACACCGCAATAACCAAACTATACTCACGTGAAGCATCAACGCATCAAACAAATAGAGAGAAAAATCCCATCAACCTTCGACATCGACAGAGACTCCCATCGTAAATTCCCTTCAGTGCCATGAATCTGCCCTATTCGCTTCCTTTACTGCCGCCATACCCGCCAAACAGGTGTACCAAAACAAGAAAGCCCACCGACTCGAAACCGCGCCCCGGAAGCGCGCCGATCCGGTGCGTCCCGTGCATCGGACCACCGCTAATTGCGACGACGCTGATGCATGCCCATGAATAATGGCAATTGGCATCCCGTAAACCCATCCAATTGAGAGAAGCCTTAACAAGAAAATCCGCTAGGAGAAAAAGGTGAGCACAGTGCAGAAATCGAATCGTGCTGGAACTCCAATAGGGGGAAAACGTGCGCTCGATGCAAGGTTGGACCCTGAATCGAGGCAAACGTTGTGGTTCGTTGCCGCTAACTAGGTACAACTCACTAAGGGTAAGTAGGAGATACTCTTCCATTTGACTCCGGAGTCGGGATGAACACACGTTGGCCAGCAGAAACTACGTGGACGTTTTGACGTTCTAACACAGAGACTTCCCTGAACTAGCAGACTGAACGAGACCAATGCTAGCCGGTTGGCGGAGTATGTTTGAGAGGTCTGACCACGAATTTAGCATCTAAACGTAATTCATTTTTGGGCAACGTTGGGCAGGTAGAGTAGATGCCAGGTTGTTTCCACGAGCGGGACTCGATGGATTACGAGACCTGATGTCGATGGAAACACCGAGGCCGAGGACAATTCGAAAATGGGGTGGAATCACAGCCCGATGCTCCTTTATATCCGAATGATGGCATCTCAACCTATAATACACCATAGGAACAGAAACGGCGGCCCGATCCAGGTCGATCAGATTGATTCGAGTCGGTCGTGCTCTCTTACAAGTGGAACGAGTCGATGGTGGCGTTGGCAGTGACTTTGAGTCGTCGATTTTGTCTTCACAGTTCCTGGACACGACTGGGCAAAGTATATCTCTCTGGCCAGAAATGTCAAACATGAACTCATATTTCGAAAAGTCAATTACTAAACCAGAAGACGCAGGGGCTAATTGATTAACATCCCCTCTATCCGCCTCGTCGGCAGAACAGCCGTTCGGGATCGTAAAGCCAACATCATATCACTTTCTCATCATAGTCCTGCACTTTCTGCAGAATCAACACGTCATGTTCGAAGCAAACTATCCAGATACAAAACCAAATGGCAGAAGCCCTACCTGAACCCCATGAGATCTAAATGACGCCCACGACAAAGCTCGTGATCCCTTCGGATTCTACTCCGCTCTCCATCATCATAGTAACACAGGAGCTGGCTGCCTCTGCCCACTGGTATCAATATGAGAGTTGGGATAAAAGGGCAAAGTAGTCCTCAGTATGTCCCGCCTTCAACTTAGGAGGGATTTTGAGCCTGGACCATTCCTTTCGCTATTGTCTTTTTCATAGAGGTGACGCATCAAGTGTCAACTGTTCGAGCTACCAAAGTCGCAAGACCCAAGAGGAACTTCGCAGGCTTCATCCTAAAGCGAAACTCTCTCAGCCGCCTCTCGTGTTTGCCCGCCACTTCCAACATCCAAGTGTTCCATCAAGTATGATCACCTGGACAGGACGGAATACTGAGAAGAAGTCACTTAGCCCGATATAAGCCACACCCACCAAAGAGAAATGCCTGGCGCTGGACTAAGACTGCAACTACAACAGCGGTGCATAAGGCCCGAGAGAGCGTACACGTTCAATCCTGCGGTCTCTTACCGAAGCTGTAAACCGCCTTTAATAGGGATCTATTTATATGGCAGACCAGGAGCATGTAATCTTTCGCTGAGCACTAGTTCACATTGCTAGAGACTTCTCAACGACAGGACCGTATGCCTGCCTCTGATGAATAGTCCATATCGGTGTAAGACAGAAATGTCGTCTGTTCCCTCTGCTACGTCACCAGGACATCAAAAGCGACGCATATCATATGACAATCATGATCGCCTACGGTTTGCCTTCTCCCTAAATCACGTATATGAATTCACGGACGGCTTCTGGGCGAGCGCAGTCTCTGAGAGGATAGTCTTCACCTTGAGTACGTCCAGTCCTTTCCACAACTGCAAAGGCTCCATCGGATGGTAGCACCAGAATCGAAGGAAATGGGCCATCTTCGTGAGCACGTTGCCAGAACCGTTGGACTGCAAACAGGAAGCCTTGCCTTGGCCCCGAAAGACCGATTTGAAAGCGTCGGCTCCTTTGCGTACAAAGGGCGCTAGTATCAGCTCTGTATCCTCGCGCCTGGCAATCAATGTGCCCGTCCTCATAGCGAGACTGGTACCAGGATAGAGCTCAGGCACCGTCGTGGATGAAGGCAGCCATATGCGCCGGATCGAGAACCACTTACATGAGACGAATGTCACTGGCCGTTCTGCAGCACGCTTGCGCGTCTTCTTACCTGTTGCTCCCTTTCAGCCATTGGCACCGAAAGGCTTCACATGTTTCTGGAAGCCTTCGTTCTCCTGATCAACTCCTCGAAAACGTTGACGTGGGCTGTCAGCCACCACGCGAACAAAGGAGCAATGTCCGAACCCAGCCCATCTTGTCGTTGTTGGCATCCGGCACTCTGGGAGCCGCCGCCTCGCAAAGATGCTATCGGTCGGGCCAAGCCTCGTGCAACGTCGAATCCTCCAAATTTCAAAAGGGCGTCACCTCATGCTCCGTAACCGTAAAGCCTTTTTTCTCGATCTTGGTACGGGTCGGCCGACTCCCAGCGCCAGCACTTGAGCGAGACATTCCGCGTGCAACGTTTCCCGAAATCGCACTCCATCCTGACTCGCCATCGGGCCGGTGTTGCATGGCGCTCATTTACACTGCGACTTAGGCAGCAGGTTTTTGCCAACCCCCCCAACAGAGTGCCAACTCCGGGTTTCTGGGTTCTGAGTAGTGACGAGAGTAAGCTTACGTGCAGGGTGCGCCTGAAGCTCAGTGGTCGCCGTGGTCTGTGGAGAGGGTGCGTAATTAACTTGTCGGAGGAGACTGCAACCTCGAGACCTCGCGATCATCCTCGCTTCGAGGTGGATATAGCTTGTTGACCCGCTACACCACGTTGCCCCTCCGCACGAGGATCATCAATTAGCACGTCGGAACGAGGGACGGGCTTTTTCGAGACGCTACCCTGTCGATCCCAGTTCTCGCCGTGGCCTACGGACTGATGCACTCTACAGACAGAACTTTGGTCAACGACTCGTTTCCTGTTTCCTTGGAGGGATACAAACCAAATGGCTGGGATAGCTTCTCATCACCGCTTGATGAGGTGTAACGACCCTAGCTCATGTCTCAGACATGTCATCTAGTGCGACCAGCTGCTGTGGGATCACCCAGGGCGAGAATCCCATGATGGGGGTTTCCGTGATCTGGAAGCCAGTCGACCTGCTTCGGAGGGCGTCGTGGGCGTGCACACAGGAACGGACCGCTCAAATAATGAGCAAAAGGCGAAAGTCACCCCCAGTTCTTCATGATCCTCAGCGCAAGGTACGAGTCAATATCCCCGTCTCTCCACGATTCGAAAGAATACGATGCCCCCAATACTACTTCAAAGTGGCTAGTGCTGAGGCGGCTTGTGCTCATTGGCAAGGGTGCGGTCCGCAGTGTCAGAATGTATTACAGATCGCTTTCGTAGGGTTTGTGAGACACTGCGGACGTAAGGCAATACTCAGCGAACCCGTCTACGGTCTGACGGGTGCTGTATCCGGAATATGAAGACGAATTCATCTCTCTGATGCAAGACACTGTTTGTATCTGCCGCCGAGAAGAGAGAGAGAGAGAGAGAGAGAGAGAGAGAGTAAAAGTGTGCCAGCACTGGCTCGTTATTGGCACATCTCACTGCGCACCTATGCTATGAAGGCAACTGTAAAATATGCCTGCTGAACTGGGAGTCCGAGGCACTCAAGTCCCTGACTGACCGAAGCTATTGGCGCATATCGCAAGCCACACGAGAATCTCAATGTTGATCTGGACCTTGGCGGGGTATGGGTGGATATGTCGGGGACCTTCTGTTAGACGGTAAGACTGACTGTCATGTCCAAGATGGCATTTCTGGCGTTAAACCCGCATCAGTGCCACGCGATTGACAACTGGCCAAGATGATCGAGTCTTGCTTAGGTCTAAGAGGAAAAAGCAAGCGAAGAGGGTTAAAGTATGTGGAGAGGCTCCTCAGAGGTGGATCAGGGGCATCGTCTTTGCACTGCACCAACCGCCTTTCAAACGCAAGCCACCTGCGTGCTGCCAACCAACTAGGCTGTTTCGGGGCGCCCATCAAGCTAGAGCCTCGGTACTCGCATGAGGTCCAGGTCAAGTCGGTCGACGGATGGTCTGACAGCCTGGCAAAACAAGGTATGAGTGCTGAGTCCGTACGGATGTCTGTATCCCCACGGAGTATCCGTGCAGAGTGTGAGAAATGATGATTTTGTACCACTCGGAGCGGACTAAGGACTACGGCGATATCGCCGGGGTTCGGCGGCGGACGTTATCCCGGGCCGGCCGTACTTGGTAAGCTGAACAAGCTGTGCAAAGACCCCACCCGAGACATAAAGCGGTTGGCTTGATCGGCCGGACGAAAACACAGTGGCGAGCGCAGAGCTCGGGCGATTAGTTCAATCTGGGTTTAGGAGCTGATAGCAGCGCTTGCGGCGTAAGGGGACGATGGCTGATGACGATGCAGTCTCTGATGGGGGCTGAACTGAATGCTCTAATGCTCCAGCGTCAGCGAGATGAGAGATGAGAGGCCGTCGATAACAGACCCATTGTTCGGCCCCGGATTGGGGTGCTTTGTCCGCTCCTTGAATCCGTCTTCTGTGTGGTCAACCCTGATCCTGGCCGCTTCCGCTCCTGAGTGCCCTGCAAGATTGGCGACGTTGAGCCAGGGGCGCATACGTTAGGTGGTTCAGAGATATTGCGTGCGTTTGATCTGTCATAAGCGTTACGTCTTCAAGCGGCACGCTGGCACTGCCTTCGTTTTCTTTTTGAACGCGGGGGATGCATATCCGTAGGGAACGAGACGTGTCGGTACAAACTTGGATGTCGTTGGGTGCGGCGGCAGGCAAAATCTTCTCTAGCACAGATGTAAGCCGAGAAACCCAAACAGGACACTGACCAGATGGTCGGTGCAATCCATACGTCCAAGGTGCCGGGCTTGCACGGAGACACCTTAATCGAAAGGTTCGACTGCCGACGGCCAGGGGCATTGTAAAAGTGGGAGAGGGCAGCGGCGCGCTGATGCTCAAAATGGTAGATAGGACTGCGTTATTCGGGAGCAACGAGCTGAAGCGGGATGTCGGCTGCACTGGCCTGTCCAAAGTAGGACATCGCCCGTAGCTGATTGCCGGAACTTCTGCAGCAAAGCAAGCAAGTCGACACCATCTTGGACGGCTGAGTGTCAAGAGCCCTGGCCCAATTCCCGCACATGACCAGCTAGTATTTGCCCGACAGGCCAGTTTTTACTAGGGACGAGCGGCGCAGGCCGGTCTACTGTGTAGACTAGACCGTCTAGTCCAGGAGGCGCGCATGGAAAGGCAAGGCACAGTAGACAGGTTGATGGATCCCTCGGAGGCCATGGTGTGCTGCATGCATTGAGATCTCCGCAACGGTGCAGCATCATGGCGGAGAGGTTGGCGAGGTGGCGGAGACAGGAGGGCTTGGAGGGCTTGGAGGGCTTGGAGGGCTTGGAGGGCTTGGAGGGCTTCGAGTGGCCATGATGGAATTACAACTAGAGCTGTCTAGGTACCTGTGGGAGCCTGTAATGCGGACTAATCTATGACGGCGACTAGCCAGTCGGGCGTGCGATGCGAGATGAGTGCGGCCTCACTGTCTTCATGTTGCAGAGGCCACATGGGCATTGGCTTGGGTCCCTTTATTAGCGTTGATGGTTGATGCGATGCAACGCGATGCCATGCCATGCGAGGCCTGCATGTGCTGCATATTTGAGTGCGCCCGCCAGCCCGCCCAACTGCAGGTTCAAGACAATTAGATCTGAAATGTCGCTGGACTAATTAGACCAGACCAGACTTGGATGCTGCATACTGCGTACACTGAGGCGGCGATAAAAAAGCTTGGATACCTGTGCGGATGAGAACGAGTGGGGAGCAAGGTGGAAGGTTCGGTCCCTGAGATCCGCTCCGCGGCGTCGTAGGAGACAAAGTGCGCGGCGTACCAGTATGCTCCACGGATGCTGCGGCGGTCAAAAAAGTGACGAGAGAGGGGACAGTTCTTGGTTTACAAGATATGGTCTGATGCTGATGTCTCTTAAAGTAGCGGTGGGGGAAGAGGTATGGAGATTCTCGTCGACCGACGCGTTCGAGATCCGTCTCTCTGACAACGACTTCAAGCTGGAGACTGGAATTACAGGTATCCGTATCCGTACGTCTGCGTCAAGTGACGAAAAGTCTCCGGCGGCCATTTTTGTTCGCCTCTCTTGTCTCCCCTGTCGTTGTCGGCAGGAGCAGCCGCAGAGCAAGGCCAGCAAGCGGTGTTGTGTCGCATTAAAGGCTCGGAACGGCACATGAGCAGGACTAGTACAGAGTCGCAAGAGTCAGGAACGACGGTGGCTGTTTTCTAGCTGATGTGATGCGATTTGCGAACCAACATAGGACGTTGTGTGGAAATGGCACGCATGACGCATGTGAAGGGTATAATAGTGGCTGGCGTGTCGTTGAGAAGAAAACCAGCCCGTGGCACCGTGTATGGAGTACGAAGTGTTTCCGAAGTGGTGCAGGAATGCGCTCGGTACCAGAGCAGCGGTGATTGATGAGCTCCCTCCGGGTTAGGCGTCCAAGATGGAGGTGGGTAATGTGAAGTTGCAATGACATGCCACACACAGCCATGTATGACACAGGCTACGATCCGGCTCCCGAGATGGCGTCCTCCATTGTTGTCTTGCTCACCATGTTCTGACTCTTTGGGGAGACGGCCTGAAACTGTACAACGCTGACTGCCGCCAACAACCGGAGCCGGGACGATAGCCGGTTCCTACTGGTCTTGGTGTTGGAGTTTTTGGGGAAACAAACGGCTCGACCGATGACGCCGCAAAGTCAGCTAGGCAGTTGAGGTGGAGAAGCGGTGGCTGATAGGATGAAATGCGATGCCGTCTCAAGTCGATTCAATCTGATGGGAAAGTGCGGATGGCGTATGAGTTGACAACGAAAGCCGACGAGGACATCAAAGAAGCGGACGGTAGAAGAGGCGCTAGAGGATAGTCAGAGACACGGCTTCGGGCGGATGGAATAAAAGCCAGTGAGGATGTCTGCAAACGGCGATGGAGTCGAAACGGCGCCAGCGTCATCTGAAAGCAGTCAAGCTCTTGGTGTCTATATCCCATACAGTATGTGAGTAAGGTATTCGTAGTCAGTACTGCGTAGGCCACAGGAATGTTTCTCCCTGGAATTGCGGCATTGGTTGCGTGTGTGTGTGTGTGTGTCCTGTAGAAGTCGAGAGGGTTTGACGGGAATGACAGGCAGGGGAGAGGTGGGTAGTGGACGGAGGAAAAGACCAGAGCTCGCAGCTGGACCGGGGCCGCTGCAGGGGCATAGCAGGGATGAGAGAGGGTGAGCCAGGGCCAGCATGGCTAGAAGAGGGCTAATGTGTTTCTCTTTTAGCGATAGAAGTCTTCGAGTGTTTCTGCCCCTCTACTGCGCAGTAAGAGGTCCTCTCGCGTCTCGGCGCCCCTCGGTTCCTGGCAGCGGAAGCGTCACGATGTGGACGACGCAGTCTCGTGGTGGAGCGACTCTGGCTGTAGAATTGCATTCGTAGCCAGTAGTCTGCTGATGCCCTGTATGCGTACGAATAGTCTCCGTGGCGATGGAACATGACCGTCGAGGTAGCCAGGGCTCATCCATCTGACAGCGCTTCTGCCGTGTGTGGCGTGGCTCTCTTCTTCTCGTTCTTCTCGTTCTTGTTCTTCTTCTCCTATTGCCTTATCTCCATGTTTCCGCGATTCCGCTTCTTCGAATTGCATCCACTCCGGACTCTTTCTCTTTTGGTCCAGGGGCTTCCGAGGAGAGGTAGGGAGGTATCTCATGTAGATGGTGCGCCTAGAGACTTGAATGCATGGCATGGTTTTGGGAGAGGGAGAGAGAGACGCAGTCGTCTACGCCGCTGGCTCCAAGACCGAGTCTCTCCATGTGTGTGCTGCCATGAGCATGATGCACAGTGACTGTATACGTACTGTGATGCAAGTCAGTTGGAAGAGGATGCGTCCCAAGATGGTCTCAGAATAAGGTGAGGTCTGTCTGGAGAGAGAAAAGATTCCATACGGAGTACCTGCGCAGTAGAGTCAATGACAGCGATACGTACCGTGGTAAGGTGGTATCCACTCTCGAACCCATCTGGTTCCGATAGCAGCGTGTCATTGGATGAGATGAGATGCCAGTGGAAGTGCCCCCAAGATGCAAAGCGGTCTCGAAGAAGGACGGGTCAGGGACATCCCCGTCCCTGCTCCAATGGTCCTGCCCTGAACCCGGTACTTGCGGGTTGCACTTGCCGTCGTTGCTTTGCGCAGGTACCGTTCGTTCCTTCCATTCTTTTCCCCTTCCAAGACTGGACGGCAAGACCACAGGGCACTGAACAGTCGACACAGGCACAGGCACACAGGGCAGGCACGGCAGGGACCCGATTTAATTTTCATTTTTTCTTCTTCCTTGCCTTCCTCCTTGGCCCCCCCCCCCCCGGCGGAGAGCACCCTGTCCTTGACATCCCAACCGCGACCAGCGCCGGTACGTATCGAATGTACCTCAAGAGCGGGCAGTGACAAGCAGCGAGTATTTCTCAAGGTATCCATCCCTTGACCTTGTGTCGTTCCACGCAATAAAAGTACCTGGTTCGGTAGTGTATTTTCTCCTATTCCACTCCGTACCTTTGCCTACAAATATGACATATGTACGTAACTATGAATGCGTCTATCTACGTCCGTACCTCTGCGTTGGAAGGGGGTTCTGCAGTCAGAGCCAACAAAGAAGACGTGGAAATGTGACAAAAGAGAGCGAGAGATATCTATGTCACTACTGCGTAGGGAAGGAGGTAGTGGCATGGAAGTAAAAAAGTGTTTGCTACGCTACATTTGAGATACACGTGCGAGGCAGATGCGCATATCCACCATTCCAACATTTCACCCCCGATCCAGTCCCAGTGATTCCAGTCCAGTCCTTCCCGTCAAGTCTTCGCGCCTTGGGTCTTGGGCCTTGCTTGGTCTTGCTTAATTTCGCCTACCGCATAGTACGGACCGCTCCAGGACGGTGCGGTAAGGCATGGTCTCCGTATAGCCTCCACTTACTTCTACGTAGTAAGGTACTCTTCTGCTTCTACTTCTGCTTCTGCTTCTGCTTCTTTTGCTCCATTCTCATACTGCGCACTGCGTATGTACTCCGTAGGTTATTCTCCTAGACTCCTGGTACCTTGTCGTCCGTCCTGCCTCCCTTCCTTCAGTCAGTCCCCATCATTTGTCTCCTCTCTGGCTCCATGTCACTGCGGGTTGTGGACTGGCCCTCGCAGTATCTCCCGTCTTCAGCGTGGAATCGTAATCATTCCCAGCTCGTCCTTACCCACACCCCCAACATCTCATCCGCTTCATTCGCCGTTAATGACTACAATTTTAAACCAAGAGAAGTGCTACCCTCCGCACCAGCAATCCAGTCTGCCTCTCTTCATGCCATTGTTCGCTGGCTCCGTCCCTGGAGCTTGAACCCCCTCCCTCAATCTCCTGCAGACCGCCTTCGCGGCTCGCCTTGGCCTTGCACTTACCTTAGTAACGGATTCCCGTCCCCTTCACCACCTCACCCCCCTCCCCTCCTCCATTATTGGCGGCCCCCATCCACCACGACCACACTACTACCAGTTTACCACCACCGCTTACCTACTTCACACACACATACACACACACCTTACACCTCTTTCTCTACCTTCCTCCGCCATCGCGCCTCATTTCTTCTTCTTCCTCTCCCAAGCCGGCCCAACCTCTGCTTCAACACAAACCGTTGTTTATTCTTCGCGCAGGTCAGGGGCGCTGGATCCAGAGACATCCATGGGAACAACTCACTGGTCCCTTTGTGCAGACCCGAGATACCGAATCCCCATCTCGACCCTGTAAACCTGTCCGTCCTCGATCCGACCTTTTCTTCTGCTGCATGCACAGCGCAACCGTCGTCAACCCTCGTTTAGACTGCATCCAGTCCTCCACCGCCGACGCCTGCTTTCAACATTAAGCATGCTTTTTTAATCCTCAACCTGATACCTTGGAGACCTTTCGAGTTCCTCTTTGGAGCAACGACGGTGCCTGGATACGCCTTACTAGTCACAACCCTTGTCTTAACCTCTTCCATCAGCCATGGAAACTTGCGAGGGAGTTCTCTTGATACCCCCTGATCGGGGCCAGATCTTGGGGCGCGCCATCTGGAAGGTATGGAATTGCGTTCGAACTCTCTGCAATATTGCCGTCCAAGAACTTTGTCTCTGACATTTTACTTCTTCTTTCTAGCCACGATATGTTGTTGTGGGAGGCCGTAGTGTCTACAGAGAAGCCGTCACCAGTCCGACTTTCCCTCAAAATGCCGCTTCAACCCGCTCCAACGGGACCGGCACCAGATCCCAGCCGCGGACCCCTGGCAACGACGACTACTACATCTCCATCTTCAAGTCAAAGGTAAGGCTCAACATGACGGAGTTCTCTGGCCCAAACCTAAGCCACCTGAACTTGCAGGACGACTGGGAGCCCTCCTACCAATACCCCGTCAGCTCTGTCATAGACTGTCAGGTGCAGATGCTTGCCCATCGCAAGCAGGGCCCCGTTCTGCCCACTCTCGTTATCACCATCAACGACAAGGAGAAGAAACGCCGTTCCAGTAGGGCTGCTGGCCTCATCTCGAGCAAAGAGTCCACTGCGACTACGCTCTGGTTTCGAACGCCCCCGGACGACCATCATATTAGTCTACACGAATGGGCCCGGTTTATTATTTCGAGAAAACTTCCCATGAGCCCAGAAAGCCCGGCTTCTCCCTGTTTCACCAACCCCTTCGCCCAGCAGCGTTCTCGAGATGTTGATTACTTCCCTCGCCCTCCGAGTGGGAACCCGAATCCCCGTGGCACCCTGCAACACAAGAACTCGACGCAGACATACTCAAGCCGAGACCGACCCATCAAATTCAGCTCCGATTCTCCGAGTCTGCGTTCTAAGCGCAGTGATGTCTCGTCACCGACAAGTACTACCCATCCTGCTCATATGGGCTTCACCATCCCAGACCCCAACAAATACACTACTGTTCTCCCCAGCGACATCCCCTCGCCTGTCACAACGATGTCTATGAGCGACTATCAACGGAGCGAATTGATTGAGGGATGGACAGCGGCACAAGGACGTTCATCTACCATCAGCTCACCAATCCGCGGTCGAGGCAGCGTCAGCTCAGGAGGTGCCCAACCTTTTCCCGGTGCCGATTCTAGTTCACCACCGAACCAGCGAGAGACGATCCTCGACCGTGCTTTCCAATTGCGCTGCATCCCTGGCTCCGAACTCGAGACTCCGGGTGAAGAGAAGCTCACATCGCTGGCTCGATTCGATGCATTGATGCGGGAGGCCGACGAGAAAATGCGCCAACAGGTGAAAGAAGCACATGCCGAGAAGATTGCGATGCTCAGCGCATTCGATGTCGATGAGGACTCATCCGAAGAGGAGGCTGATGACGACGAGGAAGATGAAGACGACGACGAGCATGACGAATATGCACACGAGGCGGATGCCAGTGGCAATCGCCAAACCTTGATCGCGCCCAATGCCCAACGCGCCCTCGAATATCTCGCCAGTCGCCAAGAGGAAGCCATGTCACCTCGCTCGCCCGTGATGAGGAGCCCGCCTGCCAACTTCAGTGTTCCCCTGCAGGCTCCTGCGCGGCCACACACGGCGCATTCCAGGATGCGGCCGGGTGTGACGCAAAGGACGTACAGCCAAACTCAGCCCATGGGCCAAGAGAGGCTCGATGTGCCAACCTCTTCATCCGGTAAGACATCCGATGATGCCAACTTCCGAACCAACGGGGAAAAGCGGGCGTCCGTCTCCAGCGCCAAGCGACTTAGCTTCAGCGAGTTCACCAAGCGTCTCTCGAGCACCAGCAGCTTACTTCTCGTCCAGACCAACACCAGCGGCGGGAGCAGTTGCGGCAGCAGCGAGTTCGACCCAAGTCCATCTCAGGTACCCAAAGGTACTTTGAACGCTAGGGGCGTTCCTCCGCGACCTCGAGACCTCGAGAGAGATGAGCAAGAACGGCGCTGTGGATGGCGAAACAGCATCGGCTTCACCGAGGGCGGTATGATTTGATCCGAATTACTACCGCCTGCCAATCGCCGTGATTACCTACCCTCTTTACTATTGTCCACTCCGGCCGGATAGAACCCATACCATTATCCTTTCACCAAACCACAACCAACAGCTCAAACTTATACCCAACTCACGCCACAGCATAGTTGCTATATGTTGTACGATTTTTGATCTGACGATACCATTGTTTGCATCTAATAACGACTTATGATCGGGGTTCACAGAACACGGACCTGGCGTTTGATATTCGTTCTTATTTTCTACGCGTTGATTTCCCAGTTGGAAGTTCACAGCATCATTTCGAGGAGGGAGGCATTCATCAAAGGAAGCAGCACCTCGACGTCAGAGACTCGAGGCCTAGCGGAGTCGACAGAGTCCCTTCGGTACATCAAGGCACTCACTAGGCAAGCAATGTGTCGGTCATACCACGTTGCGTCCTGCCCTTTCTTATGTATATGGCCAGTTTTGTCGTCCGTTGTCTGACGAGGCGGGTACCACATATTTTGCAGGACGCTACCTACGAGTTCCTGACTTTTATTTCTCAACGCAATTTACGTTCAGATGGACATATAGAAATGTTGTAGTACAAAGTTGACGAGGGTGGATGATATACCAATCTATGAAAAGCATTTGAAACATTTCATAACTTATTCCTCTTACTGTCGCTGTTCTCTTGGCGTTGGCTTCTTTTCCCCCCAAGATAGAAAAAAACTCTTATCCTCCACAACGAGTCAACAACACCCAGTCTTCACCCACTGAAGGGAGATTGAAGCAGCGGTCAAACAGCCTCACTGACGTTCTGACAGTCATGACGTCCCCGCCCATTGTGGCACTGTTCATCTCATTTTCTAGCCCGCGACGTCCACGGGCGATTCCCGCGAGATCGGCGTCGTCGCCTTCCTTATTCCCACCATGTTTGCGGTTTTCCCAGTGTCCACAGTGCCACAGTGCCACAGCAGAACAACCTCGTCCACCCAGGGGTCCCATATCGTCATGACAGAGAAAAACAGGGTCCTTCTTATTGGGTGTTCGTCTGTACTCTGCCGGGCGAACACTCCCACCCCCCGGCAAACACAATCAGTGGATCAGGACACCCCAGTCTTTCTCAACGGGCTCGGCAAGCCCCCCACTTCGGAGAGGATCTGGAATCCTAGAAGGGAAAGGAAAAAGGTACGTGGAGTTCAACGCCCCCGTCGAGACGAAAACCTCCTTTTACAGGCCTCTGACTCTGTGTCTCTAAGGCCTTGTTTCCGACGAGAGAGAGGGCGGAGAAAAATCAGGGTAAGCAGTATCCGTAGTTCCAGTCGCCACTACCACCCCATTTGCTGACCTGTGGCATCGCAGGCCAGGAGCCCTGGGAAGAGGAACCAGGGGCGGGATGAAATCAGTCGAAAGGGCCAATGTCGGTGAATTTGACCTTGTACGGAATACAGATAGTCGCTGAAGAACTTTTTCTTCTTCTCCTGCTACTTATTCAACATCCAAGTAGTTTTCTCCACAACTACATCTGCCTGCCAACAAAAACTTACACGGCATATTGTAAGGCAAAGACAAACGGACCTCGGGCGCGCCCGAGCTTTTTTCTTTCTTTGCGTTCTTCTGCCGCTCCCGGACCCCCTTTTTTCCTTCTGGAACTTCCGTTGCTTGTGGAGCATACAGTTTTTCTAGTCCTTCCAGAAGGACTATACGGCACTATACGGTATACGCAACTACCTTACGGATAGATTGCTATAGTAGAGTAAACCCTCGTGTTTAACAGAGTTTAACGACCAAATCGGCGGCGCCGATGACGGAAACAGGGAGCCGGCCTGTCTACCTACTGTGCCAGCAAGAGAGTAGACCACACGTTGGCCTAGGCTCATTGGTTTCTGCGAGTGAATCTCGGGAGTTGCGACGCTGTCTCGACACCCAAGACATTTCATCATCATCCACCGTTCCGCCCACCGTATACTACATAAGACGCGAGCAAGGGGTGGTGGTGGTGGTGGTGGTAATTCTTTCCGCGTCCCTTCTTCTTTCTCCACAGCCGGGAATAATGGCAGATTGCAAGCAACACGGCACCGCCCGGGAGTTACACTGCAAGAAGGATGGGGGGAAGGGGAGGCAAGGGGGTCACGAGAGGGTACTAGGGGGGTACGTAAGTCGTTCAACTGAGTCTTGCCCTGGGCCGGACCGGGTAGAGGAGGGAGGGGGGTCTTTTTCTGTGGATTGAATGCGAGCCTACCACCTACGGATACATACACTTCCCTCCCCCCAGTCGGGACGATCGAGCCGGAGCGGTGTGGAACTGCGGAACCTGCGGCGGTCGGCGCCGGTAGGTCTGTTCTTCATGGGTATCAATAACCTCTAATCATTTGAGACTTAAGTCGGGTAAGTGCATTGCGAAATTGCAAACACGAGTTGAAGAATCATCAGCTATCAGCCAGAAACATTGGAAACGGAAAATGCTTTTTTGCTTTTCTAGTCCTCGATACTCGAAAAAGGGGGACGACGCTTGTCACCCAATGCTAATCATCCAGCAAGCCTGAATCGAGTGTTTGCTCATGATATTTCTTCCACCGCATACGCCTAGCCGTGTCCCAGTCTCCGGTCTGGGTGAATTCTTCCCTTCCCACCTTCCCACTGTGTCTTCTTAACGCTTCTTTCCTGCGTCTTTTTTTTTTTTGGCATCATCCGCACTCATTCACGTATTCCTCCTATTGGAGTCTCTGCCATCCACTATGGGCCGTGGACCACGCATAATTGTCCAGCAACCCCAATCCACCGCCTGGTAGCATCTCCTATTGCAAGTACTGTTGTAGTGCTTGCTGCTGCTCTGGTGTGAGACGTGTGTTGACAAAGTTGACAATCGCGCCGTTGTGACGCTGGTTCGCGGAGCTGATGTACGCGCTGACCCAGGGAGCCACCGCCGTGACCTCTGGGTAGTCGTCACGCGCGATCGGCCGGCAGGTGTTGAGAGCAGTGTAGGACAGGCCGAAACCGATATCGTCAACGTCAGCTTCGTTAATGAGCTCGTCACCCAGACCGGCCGACACCACCGGAGGGTTGACCAAAAGAGCAAGAAGAATCTTGCATGTATTGGCCCAGCCCTTGGCGAACTTCTGCGCAAAGGCCTGCGACTCGCAGAGAGTCTTGGTAAGACTGACTACTGCGAGCTTACGGTCGACAGGTCGTGCAAGCTTTTCCGTCTCGGCCAAGACAAATGGAGGGTAGACCTTGGCGAAGATGCCCTCCTGAATCTTCTCAGCGTGCTTCATGAAGTAATCAGCACCGAAACCAGCCTCAACTCGGGACGCCACGAGGTGGAAGAATCGAGCGAAGCGAAGCTTGAGCGAATCCGGCGGGCTGCCCTGCAGCTTGGCGAACAGCAGGTTCAGGATAGTACCAAAGTACTGATCAGTAACCCCACTGAGTCTAGTTAGTATGGAACTTTCAAAAGGTCTGTTGGCAAGGGATTGACATACGGCTCGAATGACTTGACGACTGCCTCCAAGATGTCAAATGCGTACAACTGGTACTTTTTGACAGCGAGGAGACGCTGGAAGATGCCGAGGATCTGCTCCAACTTGTTCTCGGAGACAATGAAAGCGGAAGTTGCCGGGATGATGGACGACAAAAGTCTGGTGCAGGCTGGGACGTTGCCCTTAGTGTCCCACAGAGCCGGTTCGAGCAGCGGGGACAGGAAAGCCTTGTAGTTGTCCGAGACTGCATCCGGAGGGCTTGACTCCAAGAGCTGGGCCAGAATCTGGAAAATGTACTGCAGGAACTCTGTACCATCGTTAGCCAAGTCATTTTTGTGTCACTGGTCAACATACCGGTGACGTCCTCAACCAAGATCTGGTTGAATGGCTCCCAAAGCTTCTGGTTGAAAAGCGCAGCGTGCGTGGATGAGGTATATCTGACGAGAGCGCCAAGGGCCTCGAAGTGGTAGTAGTAGAAGCGCGGGTTGCTAGGGTTCTGCTTGATCATGTTTGTGATGGCAACCAAGTGTGTCAGGACACCCTCAACCAGCGGCGCGGCACCGTCCTTCAGCACAATGAGAATTCTCATAACACATCTCATCAAGAACTCGTTCTCCTGCAGCTTGGCAGGGGTCTTCTCCTTCTCAATCAGCTTGAACAGATGCTCAAGCAAGTCCTTGGCGAACGGCTGGATGTCTTCGCGGGGGAACATGACCTTGCCCGAGTCGTCCGACAGGAACAGCAGACGCTCAACCGCAATCGCAGCATATGAGTAGACCACGTAGTTGTCCGACGCCAGGTTCTGAATGAGGGGCGGGAACGCCAGCTTCCATTGCTCTTTTGTCAGTTGGCTGCGGAATGTGTGCAGGTACTTGATAGCATCGACCTTGGAGATGGGCTCAACACCTCCGCTGGCCATCAGATCCGCAGCAATATGCTGTTCAAAAAAGTCCACGACGTTGACCAATGAATTGACCGTCTTGACACCCTGAGCGGCGGTAACAGATCCCTTGGCCGCAATGGAGATGAAGAGGTACACCGCCGTGTCCTTCGCCTTCCAGTCGGATTTACCCTGCTCCAAGTAGTGGTTGATGTACTTGTAGACGACACCAGTGACGAGTTGCTCGTACTTTTCCTGAAGTCTTCTCAAGAAGTCGGTCGCGGACCGGCGTCTCGAGTCGGTGTCTGAGCCCTCCAAATCCCTGCGGATGTACTCGATAGGCTCATCCTCGAACAGCTCCAAATCAGACTCGCGCAGGGCAACGTTGGGCAAGATGACCTTCTCGACCACCTGGCCCAGGACATTCTCGTCCGCAAAGACACCCGAGTGCTGCGAAGTGCCGGCGACAGCGGTCAGGAAGTGCAAAGCCTTGCTGACCAAAAGGTCGTACTTGGTCTCGGATCCTGTGCTGGAGAGCAGATTCCAGGCATTGGTGATGAAGGGCTCCGTGTATTTTCCAAAGTCCTCGTCGTACTTGAGTGTGTAGAGCTCCAGAGCCTCGCAGATATCGGCCTTGACGGTATCGATGACGCTAGCTTCGGTATCGTCGTCGGTCTCCAGGATCGGGTTCGTGTATGTGAGGTACTTGTGCAGCAGTTCTGAGATGGACGCCAGGTGCTCCTCGAAAATGGGGGGCATGTCGTGGGACGACAGGTCGTAAAAGATCTTGATCATGAGGCTCAGAGACTCGAACCAGCTCTTGAGGACATCCTTGTTCTGGGCGTTCTTTGTGATTTGCTCATCGGTCTGGACAAGCAGCTGCACAAAGGGTTGCGCGAATGTGCTGATGACGTGGTTGATCTCAGTGTATAGCTCGTCTGTTCTGAAGAGAGGACGCCAGCGGACGAAAATGGAGTGGGCGACTTCGAGGACACCAATGTTGACCTTGGGATCGACGGGGGAAAATCTCTCGACGAGCTCTTGGGTCAGTGTTTGCCAACGCTCCCAGAAATCTGAATCGGCAATGATGCTGATAGCATCGCCGAGCTGGGTCTGGATGGTTGGTGGGCAAGAAATCATCAGCCCGATGAGCTGAGACTTGATGGTGTTCACCTCATCGGCGGGGAGCTTGTAGTTGCCATCGGCATCGACCCAGTTGGAGCGGATGAAGTTCTTGAAGGCTAAGGCGGCGGCTAGCCGGGTCTTGAGAGGAAGAGAATCTGAAGCGACAATGTTGAGGAGGTTGAGAGAGTATTGCGGCTTGGCTGCCTCTGCCTTGAGGGCTTGCTCGGCTGTTTTTCACGTTTGTTTATTAGCATACAAACAAGGTTGGCGGGGTACGAGGCAACGGCAACGGCAACAGCAATGGGAGGGCGGTGGTGGTACCTTTTCTGTGAGTGCTGGGATCTAAAGTAGCATCCAGCAGCTGGGCAATGGTGCCCATTTGGGAGGCCATCTTGACAGAGTTCGCAACGTCGGGAGAATGTGTGGTTGAGGAGTGGCGGTGGAAATTTGTTGTAGTGATGGCTTCTTTTGCCTGCGCTGAACTTTTTGGGATGGGGGGAGTGTTGCTGTGGGGGACGAGGCTGCCTTGTACCGTACCTTAGCTGACCTTATGGAAAAGAGATGGAAGGTGCTGTGGGGCGCTTTCCATCATTGGCTGTCGACAATGACAGACACTGACAAGCGCCAGCCGAAGGAGACCGGGAGCTTTGTCGGAAAAACTGCAGGGAGAGGTAGGTACCTACAGTCTGCCTTTAAGGTACGTATAGGTAGGCAAACACCTTGGCACCTGAGGTACCCTAGGCAGTAGGCACCGGGGCAAGTGTGCGATTGGTCTGTGCGCTACAGAAGATGGAGAGACCTCAGGTAGGGCGATTGGAATGAAGCATCCGCCAGGCTTGACGCAGAACGGCAAAGAGACAAAGCTGCTGCTGAAGATAGTGTTTTACCTTCCCTGGCTGTTTACCTTAGGTCGTCAAGGGGTTTAGTTGAGTTCGGATCACACTAGGAAGCGTCATGGCTCGAAAGAAATTCTGCTACACGCCCAACTTTTGCGCTGGTACGGAGTATTGCACCTTCCACCTGAAGAGGACAGTTGCACAATAGGTATGATAGTGTCTACAAATAGATGCATAGAAACAGGAGGACTGGGCAATGGAGCGCCTCTGCCGTTGGATGCCTAACTTATGATCTTGGTCCGGGTCGGTGCCGATTATTGTGGGACAAGTCCCGGAGTATCCCCCAAGACTCCCGTCATTTATACATTTGACGCCGGCGCATGCCGTCACTGTCAAAGCAGTAAGGTCCTTGATAGCTCTGCAAACGGAACAACATTGGTGCGAAACAAGCAGGATCAGCTGGCCATCCCAAGTGGGGCTAAATCCTACAGGTCCTTCAGCAGCCACGCAGTACCTGTAAGGTGGTAAGGTACCTACAACGGGGGAACTGCACACACATTCCAGGCCGTGTCGGGGGGACAAAGCAAGCCAACCTATGGTAGGTTGAGGTGAGCGCCCACGAACTGTTGGTTCCTGCTGCAGGTACTTGCCGCATATTCTGCCCCCCTAAAAACCTGCGCACCTGCTACCTCCACCCCATGTGCCACCCGACTCATGGGATCAGCATTCCGTCAGCTTTTCCACCCCGTCACTTTTTCTACGACTTGCACCACCCGCCGAAACCTCCAAAGGCCCACGATGCGATGTGATGTCGTGATAGCGCATTAGCAACTTCCGCTACTTGGCACAACGGACACAACCCGATCAACCCTCAACCCTCCCACCCGGCTCCAACAACAACTCTACGAACCAGGACCGCCGCACCGCACCCTTGGCACTGGCATTGTTCTCTCGTCAGCTCCCATCGGCAACCATTCCGAGGTCCTCTCTTCCCGCCGTCTCGCTAGCTCTCAACTGGTTCCATTTGCGCCGGGGGCCTTGCTCACCCTCACACGCTTTGCGAGCCCGCCCCCTCCACCTCCCACTTCCACTTCAGGACTATCGACTATCTGGCCTGCCTGCAGCTCGCCTCGTCGGCCTCGCCTTGAATGGGGTGCATCAGACCGTGGCGCCTCCCTGATTGCCTGCTGCCACCTTTCCAGCTGATCTGAAAGCCATTCTGCCTGTGAGTAAGGTGGTCGTCCGCAAACACCGTACCGTTGCTGTTCTTCCTCACCATCGACAAACCGCAAGCTGTGGACCACCCAGAGACTCGCATCCTCATCATTCGCAACACCGATGACAACATCAACCCACTTTCGCTGTCCGACGCTTCAAGCCGATATGAAGTTTGCTGCACTACAACATAGCTAACATGCTTCGTCGCCTAGTCTCGCCCAAAAGCAATCACCCCGAGTCCGATCACACCGACGAGCACATGTCACCTTCGCCAGGAGATGCGCCCTCTTCGCCAGACTCGAGTCGCCCGAGCGGCCTGGCGAGCGTTTTCAAGGGTCTGACCGGCGCCAAATTGACCAAATCCCCTCCGCCGAGCCTCAAGTCCGCTTCCTCAATCCTGTCGCCCATTGCCGACCACGTCAACGCCACTCGAACAACCCTCGGCGGATGGTCGCCGAACCATATGGAGTCCTTGCAGGTGCTGAGAAACGGCAACGGCTCCGTCGGAGAACGTGTTGCTGCTGCCGACTCACTCAGATTTGCCGTCGCGGAACACCCCATGAACCCAGTGCTAGAAATATGGGATGTTGCAAAGACAATGATTGCGTCCAACAAATCAGATGCGGAGCGAATTGCTGGGTGGGAACTTTTGTCAGAATGCGTCAAGCACAAGGCCTCTACCGATCTGGAGCGTCAAAGTTTCTTTGAAACTCTCAAGGCCCCGGCTCACGCCAACGACTTTCATCTGCAACTCGCTGCAGTTGAAGACCTCACTGCCCACGGCCGCGACTTATCTGGGTTCGACTACCAAGTTATTCCGCAACTTGAAGTGTGGCTTCGCGAAGCCTACCAGGCAGTCAAAGCGGCAAGAAAGCAAGCTAGCCGTGATGCCAAGAAGAACGCTGGCAAGGCAAGCTACTCTGCCGCTGGAGAAGAGAAGAACCTGCACCAGCTCTTCAAATTCATCGGCGACATTATCAAGTTCAGCTCCAACGTGGCCAACGAAAAGTCCATGACTGATCTCATGAAAGTCCTGGTCGCCGTTTGTCTTACCACGACCATCGAAGAGGATCTGAAAGCGTCCATCAACGTCATTGACACCATCGTAACGTTCGGTGCCTTGCCCACTGCAAGCTTCAAGGAGTGCGTCCTGGTTCTGGGTTCCATTTTCTGCCTCGTGCCGAGCCTGTCCAAGATCGCTTGGCACACAATATCCATTCTCCTAAAATCGCACAACGGCCCTGCAGCAGTGAGGGTGCTTGTAGACCTACTACGGAATCTTCCAGCGGATGGAACCAGCAAGGGGAAAGACACGAGAGATATTCGGGGCGTGTTGGCTGTTCTGGAAAAGCTGTTGACGAAAAGCACGGAGAAGGGATATCCGCCCGTGCCTTTTGCACTCCTTCTTGATGGATTGGTCGCAGCTGTCCACAGCACCGACTCCGGCCGAGTTCATTGTGCTGTTCTCAAGCTGATCAATTCTCTTTTCCGGGATGGCGCCGGTAACATCCACCATCTGATCATTGAGGAGGATTGGTCGACACTTTTGAACATTGCCGCAGAATGCTCCAAAAAGGCACCGTCGGGCATTCTCGTCAACAGCGAGATGGTTGCCCTCGCAAATGAGCCGGATCGTCCAGATGGCGCAATAGGGATCGAGTTGCTGAAGCTCATTGCGCGCCTGGAGGAGTTGGCCGCGCAAAAGTCGGGTGATTTCATTCCGCGACAGATCATCATAAGATTCTTCATCGATATCCACACTAGACTTCCAGACTCGGCAGCGCGCTGCGTTCTCACCTACTTCCAGGAATTCAGATGCTGCTCGCCTTCGGACTTGCAGTGGGAAGAGAATCTGGCTTTGGTCCTTAAAGAGTTCTACGCAAACAGGAGTCGCAGCTCAGAGACCCGCCTATTATCTCTCCAGGCCGTAACAGAATCCTATGATATGCTGGACCTTATTGGCGAAGGGCTCGGCGACGACGACTGCGTTCCGAATCTGATCAAGGACCTTCTCAACAATATTGCCGATGAAACCAACCTCCTGGTGCTTGAGTCTGTAGTGGCTTTCATGGTTTCTGTCGCCGTTTCCTCAGATCCGGAGCTCTTCAACTACATTACGGACACGCTCAGAACAATTGTTGTTAATGATCGTCTCTTATCGCCCATCGCCTCGTCTGCGTCTCGCCCAACGACTCCTGTAGGTGGCGAAACAGTGACTCCTCCCAAGAGTTACACGTCTTCCGGAGTCGTGACAAGAGGATACGTCAAGTTATTCATGCGTTGTATGAACTTGGACGGACCCAAGACCCTCAAACTGTTTGACACACTGGTCAATATCGCGAAAACAAGCCATTGCAAGACTGATGCCCGGCTGACTGCCATGAAGCTACTTTTCCGACTTCGAGCGGATTGGGCAAATCGAGTTTTCCTGATAAGCGACACAGAATCTGACGGTCTCGCGGCAGCATTGCTCCACACAGCTTCTTCTCGGGCGAAGAAGCATTCTGAAGACGCATCTCAACCTTCAAGACCTAGTAGGGCCGATATGGGCGCTGTCTCCCGATCTACGAGAGGAATATCCTTCAGTAGCTCGGGAACCCAAGAGAGAGTATTTCCGATCCGCTCCGCCAGCGGGGCAAAATCATCCTATCCGTACAAACAACTTTGGGCGCTGCCTGACCCTGAGGCATTGCCTGAGTCCCCATCGGCGATTGCGAGCCCTATTTTGGTATCATTCGTCGAGGACCTAGAGCCGGAGGCCACCGAAGAAGGCCAACCATCCGCCGTGGAGACGAAGCAGATCGCATTGAACATGGACTCTTGGCTTGACACGATTGTTCGCATCATTGAAAGCGGCAGCGAATGGGAGATCTACAGCATGGTATTGGTTCACCTGCCCTCGCAATTGACCAACCACGCCATTTTCCGCAGTGCGGTGCCGCAAATTCAAGAGCTTCGGCGAGTAACATGCGAGCAAATCAGGACGAACAACTTCCAAGAGCCGCCAAACTCTACAAGCCTGCGACGCGCTGATGTCGCTATCTGTCTATTCCACACCTTGACGATGATTCTCAGCTACCACGAGTACTTCCAAAAGGAACAAGAGGACGAGATCGTGCAAGCATTTGTCAAGGGCATTTCGACCTGGGAGCGATGCGCAAAGTATTGCATTCACGCGCTGTCAATTTGTTGCCACGAGCTGCCTCTGTCCACCAGCAAAACGTTGGTGCAGATGTTGCAGAAGATGGCACAAATCATTACACAGCCCCACGTCGCAATGCACATTTTGGAGTTCCTCGCTTGTTTGAGCAGAATGCAAAACCTCTATGTCAACTTCCGAGAAGACGAGTACCGCATCGTGTTTGGAATCTGCGTTCGCTATCTCCAGTACGTGCGCGACAAGAAGCAAACCCAACGAGGCAGCCTACACAGCGAAACAGCAACACCGACGGGGTCCACCTCGGACCTTTTACATCCGAATGCTGCAGACGATTTGCCTCAGTATGTGTATGCTCTGGCGTACCACGTCATCACTTTCTGGTTCTTGGCCCTGAAGCTTCCAGATCGTGCCAACCATGTCGGCTGGATTGCCAAGAATCTGCTCAGCGACGTTGACGGTGGACAGAATCCTGAAGAGCAAGCCCTTGTCACGCTTGATTTCATGCAAAGGGTCGCCTACGCTGACGCCGACGAGTCCTCTGAGGACCTTCTCTTTACTAAGGAGCGGTTCGGGGAGATTTTGAAGCGAAGATGGTTGATGGGCAACAGCATTGTGACAATTGAGCAATCAACGACGACCGGGTGGTCACAGATAACGAAGCGGCAACCATCGGGCACGTCCTCCTACATTGTGCACGAGAACTTCCGACCACGCCCAGCCCACCAAGCCCAGTACATTTCTGATGTCTCGAGAGATGGCCAAGTGACGAACAACAATATCCTTCCCAGCCATTTGATGGTGCAGTTGATGACTTCAACTCCTCAAACGCAGGATACTGCCCGGCCTATTCCTCTCCCCAACGATGAACCGACCCAAAGAACGGTTCGTCTTTTTGACCGCAACTCCACCGTAGACGGACATAAGGTTGGAGTGGTGTACATTGGTGAAGGCCAAACAGAAGAGACGGAGATTCTTGCCAACGTCTCGGGCAGCAGCGACTATGTGGCTTTTCTCAACGGTCTAGGCGCTCTGACGAGGCTGAAAGGGTCCAAATTCAATACCCAAGGACTCGACAGAGAGTACGACACCGATGGCGAGTACACTTTTTGCTGGCGCGACAAGGTAACCGAAATGGTGTTCCATGTCATCACACAAATGCCCACCAACCTCGAGCGGGACCCTCAAGTCATTATGAAAAAGCGGCACATTGGCAATGACTTTGTCAACATCATTTTCAACGACTCTGGCATGCCCTTCAGATTTGACACGTTCCCGAGTGAGTTCAACTACGTCAACATCGTCATTACTCCAGAGGCGAGAGCATCGTTCCTCACTATCAGAGAAAACCCGCCGAGCGAAGGGAAGCATCCCCCGTTTTACAAAGTACAGGTGATGAGCAAACCCGGCTTTCCCGAAATCTCGCCGGCCTCTGAGACAAAGATGGTCAGCCTGAGGGCTCTACCAGGATTCATCCGGCTTCTGGCCCTCAATGCCTCTGTCTTTTGTCTGGTGTGGGCAAACCGCGAGGGTGGCGAGCATGTCAGTTCTTGGCGCAACAGGCTCAGGGAGATCAAGAAGCTGAGAGACAAACACGGCCCCAAGAACAACACTGCCGGCACCCACCAATCGTCGCATCCTCATTTGAGCCACTTGAATAGTACCTCGACACCTTCGCCGCCGCCTTCGTCATTGGGCGGCGCAGTCCTGGGTAATAATCACCTCATAGCACAAGGCGCAGATGCGTCCAAGTCTGCGGCCAATGTACGCGACAGCTTCAGCAGTCTGCGCCGGTCCTCGGTCGCAACCTTTTTCACGAGCACCAGCGAGCAGACCAGCCACCGGAGTTCTATGCTCTCTACCACTACCAACGACACGGAAGTCTCACCAGCAAACGGACTCGACGCTCTGGTTGAATCCGTCGACTTCTCCAAGTGGGCATAAAGCACGGACATTTCAAATCTTACTTTACAACGAAAAAGCAGGCGTGGGCACAAATTCGAAACGAAACCTAATGGCGGACGAGAATACAAACGAAATTCAAAACATACGGAGTCTTTGACGACTTGATTGACAAAAAGGAGCGAGGGGTAAAAGGGGTGTCGGCGGATCCTTGGGCTCGAATACCATCAAAAGTCATTTTTTTCTTCTTTCTCTTCAATGATTTACGGGGATCCTCTGAGTCCCCATTTGTGTGTAGGCTACTTTGATACGAAAGAAAGACCCTTCCCACTTCTCATTGACGATGTAATCCGATGCGTGTATTGTGTGACTTCGCTCTTGACTCGTACCATCATTGACTTGGCCCTTGGCCCATGGCCCCCATTAAAAACGAGGCGGCTGCGCTTAAGTTACTTTTACACAGCAACGAGGCTTCATTCTTATGGAAATGAAAGTTGGACAGAATGTCGTTGGCGCCTGAAAATCAACGCTGTTCGCGTCATCATCTCTTTACCGGTCCAGGTTATCCGATCGATTTCCCTGACCGGTTTGCTCTGCTCTCTCCACAGAAGATTGCAAAATCAATGAAAACTACTGTTACGAGTTGGTAGTGACTGCGACTCCAAAACTTGAGATGCCGCGTTACCACACAGTTGCCACAACATCGATAGAGTCTTTTGTGCGACCCGGCAGCGAAGTCAATCAACTTCGAGGCGAGAACCAAGTACTGTGAAGAACAAATCGAGCGCATTTGACAACCACGATTTGACGTATTTCACACTTTCGGAATGATGAGGGAATACAACGAAGCACCATACTCGAGTCAGCTGTCAGCCCATCAAACGGTAGAGAAGTCTGACTTTCACATTCCCCTGCCCACTGCGAATCCGAAGAGCTAGCGAGCTTTGCAGGTTTTCAATTTCTTCCAAGGCCATATGCCAAGGAAGAAGATACAGTAGCGACGTGAATCGCTCAATGGGGTTCCGCTTCCGCCCTGTCATGATGGAGAGAATGCGCGACCATCAGTCATAACACAGCATCGCGATCGAGTGAAGATATAGCTTCAGCTTTCGTAGAACAGTCATGAACCTGGCCCAGTTAATCCGAGTAAGTACTGGAAAGCCGAACTCATCTGGGTAGAACCTTAGCAGCGTTCGAACCCGATCTCCTAGTATAGTTACGCTTCCGCCACATCGTCTTAGACGCTCGTCGAAGGCATACTTGGCAAGGCCGTAATGGACTCGATCGCAGGGGACCCAGCTCTACGGAGACAAGGAATGTAGCTTGTCTATTCCGAAGCCATTGTCGCGCATCACCGAGTCCGTGGATGAACACCTGGAGGATCCGAAGTGGTAGTAGATAAATGCCTGCTTAGTATTTCGCGTGCTCATTTTTAGCCTTTCGGTGGCTGACAGCCACCACAATCGATCAACAATCGATGCATCTTTATAGACCTGCAGAACAAATACGATCGAGGGGTCAACTACTTCGATGACGGCCATTCTTGGCCAATGCCCGCCATCTAGAATCAGTAGGCCATTTCTTCGGCACTCGGCTTTTACCTAGGTATGCCTTCTTTCAATGTCCTTTGGGCCAGAACATCGGTCTAAGACGCAAGCCGTGCGGACATGTCGCCATGAATTCAGAGACAGGGCCAGTGCCGTATTCACATATGGAAGGTGTGATTCTTGGCGTTTCGTTCTCTACTAATATTGCTCTCTGAGTGTAGCTTTCTCTTACGTGCTCTCTTGATCAGTGTATGATATTTGATCACACTTCATCAGAATATCGCGACGTGATCTGACTACCCATTTCGATGCCTCCATCTTTATCACCTGAATACCAATAACCGCCGGGTCGACTCAGACTCCCGACTTGTAGCGATGTGCTGGGTTCAATCGCATCCTCTTTTGGGTCTTCTCCAGAGCCACTGACTCCAACTCCACGGCGACATGGCTCAGGAAAACGCCATGTAAACCCGGCGCAATAGGCTCTGCAAGGAAGGGGAAACTACTGATATCTTTCGCATTTAAAAAGAAAATCATCAAGCTTTCTCCACAGAATGTGTAGACTCCAAGTATCGGTCAAAATTAGCGGCAACTACAATAACAACAGAAACTCGCATCACGATTCGCATAGCAGGTCTGCCGATTTCGCCTTTCCTTAAGACAATACCGTCTTTAACACACAACCATACCTTTCTAGGCGTATGGCCAAAGTTTACAAAGCTAAGTTTTCAGTTCACTCCAATTAGCCATGACTTGAAGAGAGCGTCCATCGTCAACTTCCGTGACCGCAATGGTGCTCAATCAAGCGACAAGACACCGACCAAGAAGGCGTGCTCTACAGCTTTCCATCCCACTGTCAATCGCAATGCCTATTCTTTATGCCTCGGACTATCTCGAAAAAGCAATGCCCGCTGAAACCATCAAGGCGTCTATAGGATTAAGTATACAGGACACCTGAGACGGAAGCCAAGAATGCCACAGACTTCAAACCCCAAAAGCTAAACGCCACAAAATTCCCACGATCAATGTACAAGCTACCTCGCAGACCTTCGTTTACCCCTCCTTTCAATCACACTCGTAGGTAGTACACAACGATATCGATCCAAGATATGGTAGACCACGTTCTAGACCCGTGGTCCAAAAAGTCAAAATTGTATAAATCGACGTTGTGATACTGCCCGCGCCCCCCTCCGACGCCGAGCCCATTTCATCCATCATGGCGCTCATTGGCTCACTAATCCCCCCTCCACCGCTCTAGATTTCTTAGGTGGTAGGACAAGGTTTTTCTTCTTCCGCAGAGCGTGGCTTCCGAGATAAGACCGCCACCTTTTTTTTTTAAAAAAAAAAAGCCTTCTACGGGTAGATTAAACTGAGCTGTTTTCAAAAGCGTATATAGCGCATCAAGTGCCTTGAATCACCCTGGGGTATTTCCCACCAGACTCAACTCGCGATGAAGAACACTTTCAACACCCTACCGGCTCAACTCTACCAGACCCAGAATTTCGATTTGAGGCTGCCAAAAGGTCGGCAATCGTGTCACGTAACAAACCGCACCACTTGTTCTATACGGTTCGTACCGAATCGACACCGTTTTTCGTTGGTCTATGGGGCTTGGCGCTGGAACGTTGTATCAGGGGTAAAATCCCAAATGGAACTGTGCCCTCAAGAAATTCGAATTGCTCTTCCGTAGCAAGACCAACATTTGAATTTCTAGGAGTGAGAACTTTGCGAAGCAACAATACATAGCCGTTCAAATGTCTTCATTCTTATTCTGTTCGATGCGGGGGATGTCCTACATTTGCATTAAGCCGTATCTTAATCCTCATGAGGGTCTCTCTGTTTGACCTATTAACAACCCCTGCTTCGAATTAAGTTTCGATACCATTTAAACATTACTAGACTCGCGGTAGTATATCGCCCCTTCGTCGAGGGTTTCCTCAATGCCTCACTTTTTTCCCCCTTGACGGCTTGAAGATTCCATAGTGAGCTACCATCATCTATTTCTAGAGCTCTCGCATCAGAATCCTCTGGCATAGGCCGCCACGACGCCAAGACAGATATCCTCACAGCTTCCATTTGATCACTTTGGAACGAAAGATAACAACGTCTTGGCGGGTTGGTATACAGGGCATAAAGTCTGATCTTTTGTTCAACGTTCTCTCTTGGCGAGAGCGATTACCACTCGGATCCATGAGAACCTGGGAATGGAGGAGTTCATCTCTCGGCTTCACATCAAATCCCTCAAGTGATGACGGTCTCCTTGCATCTGGTACCTCTTGATCAATCATACTGACTTGGCTACCTTACTCTCCGGCACTGACTCGTTCATCACGATTCCTTAGACAAATGCATATGCACACTCCATGCCGTCGTCCACTTTCAGCTCTCAACGTCCTGCAAGGGCGTTCGGCTGCTCGGCACCCTCCGATTTCATCCTCGAATACATCATACCGACGGCAGGTCCCCTCTTATATGTATGCTCTGTTTGAGAGGCCGAGATACAGATCGATCTCACATCTCAGAAGATAGACAACTTTGGGCAAGGGCAGATACCTCACGTGAAAGGCGCGCCTCGAGGATCTGAATATTGAAGACAAACAGGCCTTGTCCAACGACTGATTACGTCCCACGACCGAGCGACATAGTCAGGGCTCCCAGCTCCTCGGGATCTGGAAAGTCGGGGGTATATACTTGCCAGAAGAGAGCTGAAGACGGAAAGCAATCCCGATTCACATTTGCCCTTTGGAATTGGGGGGAAGGGAGGGAGAGGAGGCAGGCAGCTGGTAACCCGACAGCGGCACAAGATCCAAGCCCACCGGCCAGCTTACCATCGGAGTCTCCTTCCATATACCTTCTTCATGCACTTCTAGCTAAGCATGGCGTCTCTGAATCGACGGTGATAGGGAGTCATCTACACTACCTACTGCGTAAATAAAGAGCCGATAACGTCGTGCCCGCTTTGCCGCATCAAGCGCCCGATCCTTTAAAAGTCTCTGGTCGCACAAAGCAGATGATCCAGTGGGTTGCCGAAAAAATTCCTGTGGTGTGTTCGTGGCGGTCACTCGAAGGGCAGCGGCGGCGGCGGCGTGCGGCGGCGGTGTTGCCCACCTTTTCCCCCTCCCCTCCTTTTTTCCTCACCCATAAGCCCGTTGCAAGTTCTAATCCCTGGCTTTTTTTTTCTGCGCTCCTGCGCGTCAGCTTTTCGTCAGTTTTGTGCTGTGCTGGGATAGGATAGCCTTCTTGGTGCGTTCGGTAAACGCGAAGAAGAAACAAGTCCGTCGCACACACACGCATACGCATACACACACGCATTGGTCCACCGTCCGCTTGATAGAGCTGTAGCTGGGTATGGTTCTTGATGATTTACATCAAAAGACGTGCTTGGATCGGCGGTGAGAGTAAGAGGCACAACATCGACGACGCCCGAGGTTTACGGGGATTTCCCGTCCTTGGCTGTGCCGCTTGGGGTCTGAAAAAGAGATTCGTCTCCAAAAATTTGGGCCTGCCTTTGCGACCATGTCAGCAAAGTGTGCCTATTACGCTACACTACTCTGCGCCAACAGCAATTTGAATTCGTCAGACGTGTGGTTCACGGTAGGTGTTCAGGCAGGAGTGGGCCAGTTTATACGGCCACCGTTATGTACGCCTCAGGTAAGTTCATCTCCATACAAGACCACTTAGATGGCGGGAGTTGTAAGCTGTAGGGCGTTGAAGCTCGTCGAGTTGATACGGATACAAATCCTAGTGTAATCATGGTCAGCTTCCCGGGGATAAACGGCGTTGAGTCGACTTCTTTACCTTGCTTTGCGCCGGATACTATATCAGGCTGCGCGGAAGCTGGGCATGTTTACTCATTACTCGGCAACTTTAGGCGAGAGGGGGCGATTGCTTAACAAGATAAATTTACTAAGCCTTTTCTGGGTGTGATCCAACGTGCATTTCTGACACCAAAAAAGACGGTACCTGTGACCAGGGATCTGGGGAACCAGGGTGGTCGGCTGGTTATCATTTGCCAACTTGCCATATTACTCGAAGGGACTGGTTGGGCCGTGAAACGGAGACAACCCCGCTGACATGACCGGGATGCCGGACGCTAAAGGAGTTGTCGGTTTGGCTCGGCTGCTCCCGGTCAACAATCCACCGAGTTTCTCTCCCCCCTTGAGCTCCTTAGTCGAAGGAAGTCAAGGGAGCATGGAGGAGTCTGCAGTTTTGCATACCCTAGGTCCGGGGACTATGCAATGGAAGCCGGAGGGTCTGTGTGTTGGAATATGTCGGACCATTGAGTCCTCTCTTCCTTCAGCTGGCCTTGAGCTCGAGGGTCAATCTATTCAAGACAAGTTTCCCCGGTATTCGGTCTGCGTGATCGACGGTGCCAACACCATGATCCTATGGCGCAGCGTACCGATGGGACGTGCATGGCACGATTGGAAGCGACATGTTTCGTGATCGTCAGTTGGGCGTCAATGGCCTCTTAATCATTGCGGGTGACAATGTGAAGATCAGAATCATGCTTCAAAAGCTGCCCAAAAGGCGTCTGATCGGCACCGGTGATATGAGCTCTTATCGGTGTGTTCAACTCGATACTCGGAATGCCCTCTGACTGAGATTGTGCCTCTGTTGACATCGAAATGGTCAAGAGGAAGTCTTGGGGCTGGGCGGACCGTCTTCATCGGGATAGTCGGAACAAGGCCAAAAGTTGCGAATGAACCAATTAGCTGTTCAACGTGCTTGAACAGTCCGACGTGGCTTGTGCTCTTGGACCCTTTTACTGTCGTCAAGCTTCATGCATATGTAGCCCATCAAAGACTCAGAAGAAAGATCGCGCTACACGCGTGTCTTTGATCTCAATGTAACAATGGATAAAACGTGGCGCGGGGAATGTGAGTTTGTGGAGGGTGGTAAATGGATGTTCGACTTGAGCAGAGCCGAAAAGGAGCATCTAGATCCGAAGGGATGGCCATGATAGGTGCCACGAGTGCTCATGATGTGCCAGTGTCAGACATGGTCAGCAAGCCAAGAAGCGCGATTGGGCACTCTGCTGACAATTGAAAAGTCCTCTGTCTGAAGTCGCATTGAAAAAAAAGTCACACCGTTGCTGAATTTAGGAACTCTTGCTGGTATTAATACGCAGTATCTCGAGCAGCAGTTCCTCGATTTCGATACGCGTTGGTGGCTGGTGCCGATTTGACTATCCAGGCCTCCTTCAATACGAGCCTATACGAGCTGCTAATGTTTCATCAGCTTGGGTCGACAATGGATTGAGTCCATCGTTGTAGGTGGAAAATAGTTTCGGGATTTGAAATCCTCCGGTCTGCAATCTTGCGCCGAGGATTTCCAATGACTGCTGAGTAACGTCTGCAAATCTTGTGAAGCGTGGGATACCGCATCCTGGTGTAGTGTTTGCTGGCCGATGGGATTCAAAGACGTAACTTAAACCTTTCGCCAAACTTCCTTGTACCGCGCCCATTGTCGGAAACCTTTCCAGCCAAATTAGTAGGACGCTTTCTCGCACAATCATCGCACTTACCCAGAGATTGGAAACCGTCGTCTCCTCCCTTCATGCCATCGATGAACAGTTGTCGCATGCCTTGCTCAGCCAACAACTTGACACACATATCGAGCAGCCTGATCATCACAGAGTCCCGGCTGTTCACCATTTCGGGATGGTCATCTGAAACAAGAGTCAGCAGGAAAATCCACTAGATATGTTTAGCGTGACTACAAACCTATGATGCAAATGCAGGTAACTCCCCCCGCATCCGCGCCAATGGCTTTCGCCCACGGCAGGTCGTTGCCAGCTGGACTCCCAGAATTGGGAATATAGGTTAAAGCAACAGCTACGATAGTGTCACCTTCCAGACCGAGGACGACATCCTCAATGTGAGGTGTGCCGTCCAGGTTGCAGTATTGGTCGTACCATCCCATATTATCTTTGCGAGCCACGTCTCGACTGACAATTGCTAGAACCTGGTGGTACTCCATCATGTCGCATCGCCTGAAAGTCAGTCCAGCTGACGAAAAGCTCTTTGCGGGCATGTCTTCGAATTTGAGGAGCCAGTCTGAGACCTCCTGTCCTTGGCCAGGCTGGAACCCATCCATATTCCAGCCTCGTCGTGAAAACCAGTCTCGTGAGAAGAAATCAGACGGCACGCCGTACAAGAGACGCGGAAAGGCTGATCCCAGTTGCAGCCTGTTGACGCCTCGGGTTCTCTGGAGCTGTTTAAGGGCATAGTTATGTAGTGTTAATCCGACACCTCTTCCGCGATATGAGTTCTTGACAATCAATACGGCTACCGAGCCGAGCAAATTCTCTTGCCCCCCATCTGGATACGTGGTAAATGTAGCGCAGAAGCCCACAATCTGCTTGTTTTCTGGTTCGCGCACGACATAGTGCCTGGAAAAGCCATCTCTCTGGAGGAGCAGGACAAGCTGGTACTGCGGAAGATGAAATTTGGGTGGAAGGCATTCCGTCCACAACTGATGGATAGGGCCCATGTCTATACCGCAGACTTCGACATCCCAAGTTCTTGGGGCGATGATGAGGTTTTGTACGGGAACTGAGCTGATGGTAGGTGGACGAACGTCGTCAAAGATGATGGAAGCAGCAGCTTCTAGCTCAGATGGCGAGTAGCCTGTGATTTGCACAAGCGTAGCAAAGTGGTCGACGTGGAGGTTCTGGATTTGGAGGTTGCAGCAAGCTACTATGATCTGCGGTCGCTCGTCTGCCATTGTTCGTGCGGCATCGGCCAAGTCGATTTGCGAGACATCATCGTCTACATGAGCTCCAGAGATGACAAAGACGATTGCTTTTGCCCTTTTGATGAACTCGTAGTGAACGTTGGTGATGCCGCCTCTTTTCGTATATGGCACATGGCGGACCAATGAGTGCCGCGAAGCAATGGCACGGCCCAACGGTTCGAAGGGATCCTTGTCGTTGTCTGCGAATCTATTGTGAGGAACAACAACAGGCGTGAGCAGGACGATTATGTCGTCTTCCGATAGAATTCTTCTCAGGGGGATACAGTCTTGTCGGTCCCATAGTAACATGGTTGGGGTAGTTTGTGTAGACTTTGGGCTTTTCTTAGACGTGACATGGTGATCGATCTGCATTTCCGGAGAATACCTCATGGCGGAGATGGTCAGTTGCGGTCTCTTCAGCTCATCCCTATGTCAAGTCAGCGCGCGGTTACACAGATTAGCGCCGTGTAAGGTGAGTAAGCGTCAGATGGGAAGCGGTGGCTTTTTGGACTTACTAGGCCCGTGTAAGAGGGATTCCGTGCGAACGGCATGAGACGACTCGTTTGCTGCTCGTCCCGTCGCCAGGTCCACTCTGCCACGATGTTACGAGCCAGCGCACGACAGCTGCGGCTATTGGCGATGGGCCGACCCAGAAGCGCAATCGTCTGCTGGCCCAGTGTCTAGCTGGTTAAAGAGATCTTGTTGAATAGAGAAGATTTGAGTGATGGGCCAGATGTAAGACGATGATAAGCACTAGGGCACGTCAAGGCGAAAAAGACGTGAGCTGGAATGGTTCGGTGTGTTCTCTGCGTTGCTAGAACAACAGAAGAGACCAGGATAAATGTCGACAGTAGATAAGATTGAGGAATATATCCTCGACTGTTCGATGTTGTCGCGAAGCGCTGACTATTGTTGTCATTCAATTTCCTCAAGGAGACTAAACGTCAATCAACTCGATGGCACCTGGCACCTGGGCAAGCAAGTCTTGAGGGAATAACCAGACTAAATGTTAGAAGACACATATTTACAAACGTGAGGATTGGTTACACATACCTCAAAGGGCTGGGAGCAGGGCCGCGTCTAAGAGGACGATAGACTCGACAGAGATCTTTAACTTGATAGGTGTGGGAGGAAGTGCATGAGGGCAGTAGAGAGAGAGTGGGGTGTGCAGCAGAGGCGACCGGCCGAGGGCACGACCAGGCCGAAGGGACAGCACAACACAGCCAGTCAGCCGGATTTCCTACAAAGATGGGGACAGATGGGCAACATGGAGGGGGAAATCTTGAAAGAGGATATGCATGGAGGCATCATCAGCAGATGCATAACTTGAGAATGGGTATGTCAGAACGAGTAGGACACGAGGTGAAAGACGCCCAGCGGTCAAGGTCGAGGGCCCTCCAAGATTCCTCACCGTGGGTGGTGGGTCTTTGTAGCAGGTTACCAAATCAAGGGCTCTGTGGTTCCTGGTCTGGGGGACACTCGTCTGACTGATGCAATAACCAAGTTGGTTGTAGGGATAGAGAGAGGTGTGCACGCGTGCGTACGTGTGTGTGTGTGTACCCATGGAATGAAGAATGGTGGGAGGGAGGGAAGGATGAATGGACGGATGGATCCAATGTAACCGGCGCGGTACGGAGCGGTAATACGTCCGTCACCCTTAGCTTACTAGGTACTCTGGATGAAGTTGGTCTTGGATCATGGATGGAAGGGGGGATAACGGAGCGTTGACGGACGGATCTTTTACCTCGATGTGCTGACCACCAACCGAGCCTTGCAAGTGCCACTTAGCAACATGAGGGTTATTAGAAAGGGTTACACAACGCTGCTGCAGACGAAATTGGCGTCCGGCATGCGGCGTGCGGCGCGCGGCGTATAGTGACCACCACCTCGAGGTAAGGTATCCCGTAAGGTGAGGTGAGATGGGCACTGCGGTAAGCAGACGCCACTACACATGACGGCCGAAAGGTGACACAGAGCCAAGCCCATGCTGCGATAGATTGGACCTCAAGGCACACTACGCTGTCATGGAAGGTCGCAAAGCCCCCACGGCAGCGGGTGAAGGTGGTCCAGTCTGCCAAGGAGAGAAGTCGAGACGGAACAATATTAGCTATCGGTGTATGCAGTCTGCCTCGATCATTCGTCCAGGTAAAGTCGCCGCTACTAGTGGAAGCCCGCTTGCGGCTTGCTATCGTCGCCTGTCATCCGTGGCCATGGTTTTGGAGCTCCCGACCAACAAGTGCCCTGGACAGGCCCGCTGAAAGGAGAAGGTCCCAGGACATATAGGAGGCTTGCGTAGTTCTAGCAGGGCCGGCTTTGGGGGGAGTTTGTGTGCTTGTCGGGGTGTGAAAAATAGGGTTTACCGGGAGAATCCTACCGACGAAAAGGGACGACGAAAAGGCGGCACAAACAGGGGAGATGCCCATGCCCAGGTTCATTCGGTCCTCTCTCGGCTGTGGAGACATCGGGCCGCGACTGATAATGATATGTGAGGTACGGATACAGAGCGAGAAATCCGAAAGACACATGGCGAGCAGAGTCGTCGCTCGGATGATTTGATCAAACGAGGGAGAGACGTTACATAACTGGGAAGAGTTGTCAGGCCCGGACACGGTCAGTCTGTCCTGACCTCTGGTCTGTAGGCAGTGTTGATGCGGACCTGGAACGATGTCAGTGACCAGACCAAAGTGCAGTGAGGAGTCATGAGACCTGAATCGACACCTCGGCCACCGTGGTCTTGAACAAAACATGCGGTCAGAAGTGGATGCGACAATGACCTCGCGCACCTAGGTGGAGGTTTGTAAGAAGCACTGGACCTCGGAGAAGGATGTGACGGGGCCAGAGAACAGAAGGATTCTTGCGAGGTATTTGCGTAACCAGTTTGTGGAACAGCAGGTAAAAGATGGCACTACTGCGTAGATTATGTTAGGGATGAGGCGCTTCTGACGCCTCGGTCAGCGAGCTTGGCCAGATGAGGGCAATATTGGAGCCAGTTGTATTTCTGTAGGATGCGACTGTTGGAGGTTGCAGGTTGTTTCGAAGCAACCCTGTCATTGAGAGGCAGCTACCTACGCAGTAACGCAGTAGTTGTCCAAGGTAAGGCAAGGTAAGCAGTGTTGGTGTTACGGTGAGAGACGTTGGCGAAGGCAAGGTAAGCAACTAAGGTAGCCGTGGGTAGTAGGCGCGAGGTCAGAGGTTACGCAGGAACTTGGCGGGACGGAGCGTCGGGATGGCGGTATACAACGGTGAGCACGGGCGTTTCTGGAACGGGTATGCAGTATAGAAACGTTCGCACCTACGGTACCTTAGCACTTAAGGTAGGCACCTAACGGTCCAGGATGTCATCGGTCGATAGGTAAGGTACGTCTCTTCGTGCCGTATTCGTACCTTTTCTTTCCGTAAAGTACATCACATAAGGTACCTTGGCCTCTAAGACTTTTGACCGGTTCGTCGCATTCTCTCACGTTCGCCTCGGGCTTTCCCTAACGAAAAGAACAGACTCTTTCGTCTCCATGCCAAAAGACGGAAAGCCATGTCGAGATACCCCGCCATACATGGGCATCATGCGCCCTACTGTGTAAGCAAGTCCACTTTAATATCTTCCTACCTTACTGGGGGCCGTGCTACTCTCCTCTCTCCAGGCGCAGACGTAACCAGTTGCAGACCGCGGTTGCAGCAAATGATACTTTCGAGTTGCCTTGTGTAACCCCAAACAAGACCATGAATATCCCTCTTCCTTCCCTTTTGCTACTACCGTGCATGTGTACCTGCCTCTTGTCGACAGTTCCTACCCGAACCCCGTAGCCGCGACGTAAAAGCTAGGAGCTGGCCGGGTAGAAGCGACATCATTCGCAACCCGAGCCGGATCGTCTTCGTCATCTTTTTCCATGAACCTGCTGCAAGCCCGCGACTCTCGACTCTTTGGATGACTGCACCTCATATCTCACATCAGTCCCCCCGCTATGGACCCCAGAGACCAAATGAGCGGCAGCCATGGCAGCCAAGACGGCATATGCGCCGCTTACGGTCCGGAAGGTTTGCCACGACGTTAATGGCCAGCAATTGGATACCCCCAACCAGACCGGTGAGCATCTTTTGCAACTGCTCAGGCTTGCCCGTTTGCTGTTCCCCGCCGCCCACAGAGACGAAGTTTTGGGGTCCAAATCACCAAAGGCCGTATTCGTACCGGAGCAGATATCCATCAATCAGCACGGGGGCAAATTTCAACTGTGGTCAGATTCTCAGGTCATGGCATGCCCTCTCTGCATGCTCTTCATTTACCCGCAGGACCTAGACAGCGGTGCAACAACACAGGGGCTCTCGCCTGGCCTCATCGCCCGGCCTCGCCCAACCCTTCACCGAGGCGTGCTGCTGCTGATGCCTCCCTGTCCCGCGCACATTCGCGCTCCTTACGGACACTGCTGACCGAAAGCCTACCCCCACATCGAATCCGATACCTTGTAAGGAGTCGAAGACAGCTCTGCTGCTCCGGTTCTGGGCCTGCATCTGTTTTAGCGAATTGCTGAGGATGGAGCTTGCTCCGGCCAGTGACCCCGGACGCTGGGCGCCGAAGAACGGACCCATACCGGCTCTATACAGCCAATAAGGAAATGGACCCACAAAAGTGACAAGGTCCGAGTGCACGGTGCAGTTTTCCCGGTCTGGACACACTCACCTTGATCTTCACCCCGCGACGCGTCTGCCACTCTCATTCACCGTTCTGGACAGCTCGGGCCTGCCAACCCATGCTGCGACTTGACGACGCTTGACCCGCCTGCCTCATCTAATGTCGCCACACTGTATCCATCCATTGGAAATTCGGCACAAACAGAGTGTCGCAATTTCAAGACGTCGACATACCTGGTAGAATGGCTTCGCCCACCAACGATACGTCTATGAACATAGACGTTGACCTTGACGTTGACCTCCTGATTGGCGATGTTGTGGAGGGTGAGTAAACCCCCTCACATGTGCAAGC
The DNA here is from genome assembly GCF_030869305.1 of Colletotrichum tamarilloi. Taxonomy (NCBI): domain Eukaryota; kingdom Fungi; phylum Ascomycota; class Sordariomycetes; order Glomerellales; family Glomerellaceae; genus Colletotrichum; species Colletotrichum tamarilloi. The sequence continues at coordinate 181,817 of NW_026849454.1, forward strand.
CGTGTATAGACCCAAGTCTAATTCGTACAGCTTCCAAACTGCCTGCAAAACGGCGGGCGACCAGCATCAAGCCTACTGTTGAGAAGGTCGCATCATACGCATTTGAAAATGGCCTTCTTCCCGACTCCTTGAGCGAACTCATTGACCTACTCACGAGGCCAAACCTGTTGGATCAGGCAAGCTTGAATACAATACTCAAGAATCTTTACCCCGCTACTCGGCTATCCAGTGATGTCGTCCTGAGGGTTGTGGGATGCCTCGGCCATGGGGAACTGAAGCCTTCCCTGGTTCTGCAGTCGAACATTCTGAAATGGCTAATCATGGCATACCATGTCATCGAAAAACCTGCCATCTTGTCGCAAGCCTACGCTGTTTTGTTCAATTTGCTAGATACGGCAGCCATTCGGTGCGGAATTTTCCTCTGTTGCGAACGGAAAAGGGGCTAACACGACTCCAGACCGCAACTTTGCCATCTACTCGCCTTGATCACACGCAGAAAACACGTCCGGCCTTTTAGGATCCAAGCTGTGTAAGTTGGTCCCTCTGCAATCGCAGGTGGTTCTTGGCGCTAATGGCACATCTCAGCCTCAACCTCTCCAGACAAACAGGGATTGACCCAGCATTGACAGGGCTCCTCCGGGTCTTCAAAGACTACTATCCTGAAATCATCGTCAGCGATGCCTTGAGGGGCAGGGCCTCGGCATTCAAGGTGAGAGGTGCCACGGCATTCAAAAGGTATTCGTACTGATTAGGTAGCACCCCGACGTGGAATGGCGCGAAAGGTTGAACCAGATCCAACATGACCATTCTCAACGGACTGCCGAAGCAGCCAGTCAGCCTCAGAACGGCTTCAGCGTCAACCATCAGGCTTTACGGGCCCGCGGCAATAAGTCATCCAATCTCCCTCCTGTCTATACTTCAGAAGCCACAGAGGTAAGCGTTCGGAAGAAACACAGCCAGATAATGATGTGCCTGGCTAACAAGTACAAAAGACCTCCGTCACTCTAGAAGAGATTGATAGCGCCGATCGTCTTGCTCAGACAGTCGAGAAGATTGAGCTACCCAACCAGCTTGCGGCTGTACTAGCGGATCCCCTCTTGCAAAAATTCGTTGCCCTGAAAAAGGATGATGCTGCTTCAAAGCGCGTGGTTCATTGGATCGATGCCGTGCTCGAAGACGTGCTCAACGGTCATGCCGATGACAAGTCGTTTGCGGAGACGATGGAAATGCTGGAGGAATACGTCGCTCGCGTTAAAGTAAGTGTGGCAACCGGCCTTGGTTGAGTCTCGCTGACTGTGTAGGAAACTCCACTGGTCGTCTTGCAATTTTTGACGAAATTATTCACGACATGGAACGGCGTTGATGCTCGGGATTCCATCCTAGGCATCCTCCAGTACGCGCCTCTCGTGGTGTTTGATGGCAAGCGTTTCAACCTCGTTTTCTTCATCAACTTTGCTGACTGTGTAACAGAGCTGTACAATGTAATTCTGAAGCCACTAGAGAAGTGCCTCCCTCCAACGGCCGAGTCGCAGCTAGCACTGCTCAAACTTTACCAAAACCTCCTCCGCCGCTGGACCTTTGTTCTCAACTCGCTTGACCAAGTACCCAAAGATGCCCCCGTCAATGCCTTTTTCGCAGTCATGGAGCACGCAAGCATCATCGCCCTCAACGTTGTCCAAGCTTCCCCCAGCGCGGCTGTCCACGGCGGTGTCCTCGACCTGTATGAACAGGCTGCCGCCAGCATCTCTGACCCTACACTTCAACCTCTCCTCCGCATTGCCAATCCGCCCGCGCAGCTCATCTACCTCCTCTTCTTCGGCCACTCCCTAGCAAACGTGTCGCGCCTGTGCACCGTCCTCGCCATATACAAGAAGGGCTTCGAGATGGCCATGTCCAGGCGACAGCCGACAACGTATGCTCCGAGCTACGTGAACCATTTCAACGGGTACCTCATGGACATTTGCAACTGCCTCTGGCGCGGCAAGGCTTTCAACGATGGCGATAAGAACGCTCTCGGCTGCCTTAGCGCGGGCCCCGTCACACAGCGGCTGCGCAGATATGTCGAAGACCTGGGTATGGACCTTGCGCTCCCGACGCTGTTTGGGTTCTCCTACTCGCCGCTTTTGAGCTTGCAGGCCATTGAGTGTATCCGCGAGCTGGAGGACCGTGAGCTAGCTGCGAACGAGGACGCCATCTCTACACGGCACGCGGGGCCGGTGACGTCAAACAGTTTAGCAAGGTTGGCAGACGCAAGGGGGTTGCGCATCACTTGGTCCGAGTATAGGATCATTGTTCTGCGGGCATTGGAGAGCAAGGGGTTGGGCGGTATCCCGTCGTTGATGAAGAATACCATGAAGGTCCTCATGAGCTCCAAGAGTACCACATAGAGATACCATGTTGCCATGACACGGCTCGGCTCATGCCGGCAACAGGCTCGGAACATCTGCATTTATGATACCCCCTTTTCGGAGATGAGTAGCGCAGTTTTAAAGTAAATGTCTCTCTGACATTCTATTGCATGACTTGTTCATATCTGTCTAGTTGAGTCGACAGCTGATCCACCTTCCAAACGTCACGCCTCCCTTTTTGGTTGAAGACATAGGGTATCTCTGAAGCCGTGAAAATCCTAAAAGAAAATAAGTCCATGAGGACTGTGCCCGTCCCCTTGTTGAAGAGGTCTACTACATGACCAAACGCCGTCACCGAGCGAGGCCGG